>NC_056733.1:523055695-523258195 GCF_019279795.1 Protopterus annectens
TATAATTTTTTGTTTCTACTTGAAGCCAATGAGAAAGAGCTGGATGGCAGGATTGATGGCTGAAATTCTCAAAACTGTTATCCCCCTATGACAACAACAAAATATTACACAGAGCTAAATAAAACACCACCCAAGTCATAGCACTGGGCAGGTAGCAGTTTGCTACTTGACTGCATGCTGACAAATGTTACAGTATTTTGGTGCATAATTTCATATTAAATTCTTTCACCTTTTGTTATCCTAATATTCAGTATCTATACACACTGCTTATGTTACCTGGCACTACTGCTACCCTGACACATGAGATCCTGAAGGCTTCTGTCAATGCCATTTTTGTGCAAGACATATGTTAATGTAATACAAAGGTACATTACTTCTTCAAGTTTGGATTGCAAAAATAGTCATCACATCTCCTGCGGGTCTAGCCATTATGCAAAGCAAGGAGGTAATCCTTTCTTCCTGTGGTAAAATTCTTTCACAAACATTCTAGAAACCTGATCATCGTACTCAGACTCATGCATTCAAATTCTCCAGATTTAACCATCTGTTCACAAGCATTTGGTGTGGCTATGAATTCTGTATGTTTATGTTAAAGATGTAAGAACAATCAGGGTGACTCCTGAATACAGTTCTCCATGTCAACCTGCAAGAAAGGCATCTAAACAGGATAGAGACGCTGCTTATCATATCTGACAATACCATATAAAATGGAAACTCAATATTAAAAATATATGAAAACCAAGAAATTAGCAATCTTAAGAGAGCAGCGATCTTAATGCTCCACTGTCATAAGTATAATAATCAGCAAATAATACAAGCAGAATATCCAGACAGCCACAACATGGTATTCTTTTTTTTTTCAAAACAGGTTTATTGTTTTAACATATAAGAGAAATATCATAACAATTTTATACAAGTAATTAAAAATAGGTATTATTATAATATTCAACAAAACAACTAAAGTATTTACAAAGACATCCACTACAATCAGATCAATTAATTAAACTAAAATACCGTGCTATTGAAATTAGAATTTTTTTAACAAATTTTGTAAATTATCCCATACAATATAATATGATGTTTTTCTAGTTGTTCTCATTCTAATTGTGCTTATTTCCATATGGCACATTATATTCATAACATTTTTAAATTCATTGAACGAAGGAGGTGTATCTGAAATCCAATTTCTAGTTATTATTTTCCTGGCCACTGCTAGGATAGACCATAACAAGGGAAGCTTAATCTTTTAACACATTGAGGTACAGGTGTGTTGAATAATATAAGAGACTTAGAAATAATGAAATTATCTGTATAAAGAGCCTGCAAAAATTCATTAATTGACTTCCAGTATTCTTTCAACTTCATACAGTCATAAAACATATGAGCCCAGTCAGCATTAATTTCTACATTACATCTCTTACATAGATTATCTTTATTATTTATTTTATTCATCATCAAAGGTGTATAAAAAGATCTATGTAAAAATTTCCATGTATAAAGTCTCCAGACAATGGAAGATGTAGTTCTATAAGCAGATTCCAATATATATTGTTTATCTTGTTGAGTTGGTGGGTCCCCATTAATAGAGGTGAAATAATTCCAGTATGAATCTACACTGTAAAAAGTTTCTTGTCTGATAATTTTATGTATATATGAAAGTTTACCTTTATCAGAAACTTTATGCTGTAAATTTAATATCAAGTAATCAATCAGTTTTGGAATAGATTCTTTAACTGTTATAGACATTAGATCTATTCTATCAATGAGATGTTGTCTAAAGATCTGAACCTGTAACCAGCAAGTTTCTCTTAGATCAAATTCTTGTTTTAAGAAATCTAGATTTTTAACTTTATTATCAGATATCAGCTGATACCAGTACTTTAGATCATTATCTATAGCTAAATGAGCTCCTTCAGAAGTAGATGACATAAGCATACCCTGAGTATACATTATAGGGAATACAATAAAATTCCATTCCCTATACTTAGGGTGCATGAAAATAAAGTTACGATAACTAATAATAATATTTAATGGGTAACAAACCATATGTTTAGGTGTAATAGGTGAAGTACAAAATTCCTTTAGCAACCACAACATGGAGTTATTTACAATCATATTTTTATGTGTTAAGGAGATTTTCATGAAGTGCATACTAATTAGCTCCCAATAATCTTTCCATTTTGCGATATATGACTGATCTATTAATAAAGTAATAACTTTTATAATAGAAGAGATAATATATAAATTAAAGTCTGGAAAAGAAATACCCCTTGAGACCAGCTATTAGTATGTTTCTTTAATGCAATCCTAGGTCTATTAGGTGCCCATAAGAAATTTAACATTAGTGTATTCAGTTTCTTGATAATTATTTTTGTAGGTGAAAGTATTATTGATTGTATTAAGTATAAAATCTTGGGGAATATTATCATTTTAATAATTGTAAGGCTCTCCTCCATAGTAAAAAACATATTATTCCAGGTATTAAAAAGATTTTGTATATTAAGAAAACAGGTATTATAGTTATTATATATAATAGATTTAATATCTTTAGATAGTATTATACCTAAATAAGTTATCTGACCTGAATTGGTTACATATTTAGTAAAATCACTAATGAGAATATTTTTTCGTGTATATATAGGTAGTATTTTAGTTTTTTCTTCATTGAATATTAAACCAGAAATACTTTTAAAATTCATCATTTTATCAAATAAAGACTGCATAGAAGAATTAGATCCTGCTGATATAATTAGAACATCATCTGCAAAAAGTTGAATTTTTGATGTTGTATTTTCGTCTATTTCAAAACCCTCTATGTCAGTACTGTTTCTAATCAAATTAGCCCAAGGCTCTATTACTAAAGTGAATAATAGTGGAGAAAGTGGACATCCTTGCTTTGTACCTTTAAGAATGAGTATTTTTTGTGAAACATATGTTCCTACCTTAATATAAGCCAGCGTTCCTTTGTATAAATGCTCAATTAAATTTACAAATGCATCAGAGAAGTTTGTGCATTTCAGTAAGGTAAACAGATAGTCCCAACTTACTGAATCAAATGCTGAACCTATATCAAGACTAATAAGTGTTAAATCTTTCTTTTTCCTATTTGCAAAATCAATTAATGTTAAAGTTCTTCTTATATTATCAAAAGTATTTCTATTTACAATGAAGCCCGTCTGATCTATATCTATAATGCCGGGGATGATTGCCTTCAATCTATCAGCAAAAATACTCATAAACATTTTATAATCAACATTAAGTAATGAGATGGGTCGATATGAAGAATATCTAGTTGGATCTTTATTAGGTTTTAAAATTGGTGAAATAAATGTATATTGCCAAGATGGGGGGGTTATTAACTCAGTTTGGGCCAAAATAAAAACCTTATGTATTAATGAATATGTAGTTTTAGAAAGGATTTTATATATCTCTGGTATAATACCATCATTACCCGGTGCTTTGTTTGATTTAAGCTTATTTATTTGTGTAATAACTTCTGTATATAAAATACTCTTGTCCAATAGTTTAATCTGTTGTTTATTAAGCTTTTTATTCATGTTTGTGGTTATAAACTCCTTTATTTTATCTTTAGGTTCCATGTTAATGTTGTTATGGTTAATCTTGTGAAAGTGATTTCTAAATTCATCCAGTATTTCTGGTATACTAGAAACATTCTTCTTTTCCTTAGAGAACGATTTCTTTGATATGGTTTTGTTTATTCAATCTTTTTGTTTTATTTTCAAGTCTATGTAAGTATTTGGGGCTTATTGAATAAGACAAAAACTTGTATTTCTCTAAAGTTATTTTAACTTTATGAGTTAAAATTTCTTTGTATTTCTCATTTAGTTTGTTTATTTCTTCAATAACTTTCTTGTCCATAATATTTTCTTTATTATTATGTTTATAAGAGTCTAATTTACTTTGAATATCTAACAATTCCTTATCCCAAGATTTCCTTTTATTATTATACCATCTGATACTTTGTCCATATAGATATGATTTTAAGGCATCCCAAACATAGACAATGGAAACTTCAGGAGTATTATTTATGTCTAGAAAATGTTGTACTTCTGAAAGTATATATTCTTTATAGTCTTTTAGCTGAGTTAAGTATGCTGGTATCCTTTTGATCTGAACATTATGAGTATTTTTTATCATGAATTCAAAAACAATTGAGTTATGATCAGATATAGGACATGAAATGATTTTGGAATTAATTAAATCTGTTACCATCTGGTTAGAAATAAAGACCCTATCTATTTTTGAATAAGTTTTGTATCTGTTAGAAAAAAAGGTATATGGTAATGATTTTGAATCTATCTGATTATTAATATCATTCAAATGATAAGAATTAGCAAAATCATTTAAATGTTTTGCATTAGATGTAATTCTTCTTTTCCTTATAGTGGTAGTATCACTTTCATGTAGTATACAATTAAAATCACCAGCTAAAATAATATCCCCTATAGAGAATGATATGATCTTATCAATATGATGTTTCACTGTATTAATACCAATTCCAGGTATCCAATATACATTAATTAAAGTGTAAGTCTTCCAATTAATTTGTATTGTAACCATACAAAACATTCCTTTGTCATCCTGAAAAGACTTAATGGTTTTAGGAATGGGCATACTTTTATTCCATAAAATAGCCACTCCTCTTTTTTCTGAGTGTGCTCTGAACTAACCAATACTGTATACTTATTAGTGGCTAGTTTATCAATATCTTTTTCAAGAGATGGGTTTCTTGCAGGAAGACTAGATTGGCCTTGTGTAAATTAATGTATCTTATTAGGCTTGCCCTTTTACACGGATTATTCAATCCATTAATGTTTAAAGAAATTCCTTTTAAAGATGTCATTTGGCATTTTAAAACTCAAGAATCTTATGATCGAAATAACAAATAACAAGATAAATAATGTTACATCTCCTCTTTTAGGTGTACCTTTAAATATAGCTGTATTTATTAAATCTCTTATGGGATTTTGTATAGGATTCAATTTTGTTTGTAGTGACAATGAGTATACAAAATATATTGTGGATGTCAAAACTATATACATATAACAATGAACAAGTGAAAATAATGTAAGGATTAAACCTTGCATCCAGCCTGGAGTTGAAAACTCCAACTTAGAGTAGTATTTACTACTCAAGTTAACCCCTACCCTAAGCAGCAGTACCTCAGCTACCACCTTATCAATTTAATACTAATTATATTTAACTGAGGTTAACAGTTTTCAATTCAATTATCTATCAAGACAAAACTACACATTTGGTAAAACAGCATCATATAAACTAAAATAAACTTTTTTTTTTTTAAAACTGTTCATACTACTATATAGATCTATGTAATATATAACACTTGTATTCAAATAGCATTCAAATAATCTTGATGTTAGAAATCAAGAGGAGAGAAAATTAGGTTCTAACATTCATTAACTTTGGCTAATATGATTCAGACATTACATATATTAAGATGCATTTATTTTCTGTCATGTGAATACTATTAACAGCTTCCAAAAAAAAAATCTTGAATTGTTTGTATATGAGCATTTACTTAAACTCATTATTGTCAATAGAGTAAAATATTGTATTCATAAAAATTATTATAAATCATATTGCATAGTTATGCAAATTCTCAGAAACACTTGCATTATTAAAAAAAAGCCATCACACACATACACACAGACACACACACATACATACACACACACATACACACACACACACATATATATATATATCTGATCTCACTGAGTTATGTCCTTGTTGAGCACTATCCTACTTGCTGTCCCTAGAATAAATCTGTCTGCTTTATAGAAAATAATGCACAGCAAACACATTTTAGTAACCAGATTTTACAATCATGCTAACCTACTGCTTTAAAATATATCACATGACATTTCTTCCAGAATAGAATTATAAAATTGTTTATGCTTGTCAATCAGATGAATTAAATGAATTATAATAAAGTGTATGTTTGGAACAGAAGTTTTTAACACAGATTATTATGCTGCTGTTAAGTAGATTTTCAAAAACATTTAAATAAATGTTTCATTTTCTATGCCTTCTAAAATAAGACATTTACTTACTACAAGAAACTACATCATTTAAACTCATTATAACTGACATTTTATGAATAGAGTATTTTTCCTGAATCTGTGGTGTGTCAGTATGATAACTAGGTCAGAGGTTATACTAACTGCTTTCAGTTTCTCTGTGAGAATTCTGTGAGTTGAAGCTTTTGAAGTAGTTCATGGACACTGTGCATGAGACAGCCCACATCCCAGATTGTCTCCCTTAACATTTTGGCGGGAAACTTATTAAAACTTGTGGCAAACATTCATTTTGTCAATAGAGTAAAATATTGTATTCATAGAAATTATTATAAATCATATTGGATAGTTATGCAGATTCTCAGAAACACTTGCATTATTATATAAAAAAAAAAAAAGCCATCACACATACACATACACATACACATACATACACACACACATATATATATATATATATATATATATGATCTCACTGAGTTGTGTCTTTGTTGAGCACTATCCTACTTGCTGTCCCTAGAATAAATCTGTCTGCTTTATACAAAATAATGCACAGCAAACACATTTTAGTAACCAGATTTTACAATCATGCTAACCTACTGCTTTAAAATATATCACATGACATTTCTTCCAGAATATAGTTATAAGATTATTTATGCTTGTCAATCAGATGAATTAAATGAGTTATAGTAAAGTATATGTTTGGAACACAAATTTTTAACACAGATTATTATGCTGCTGTTAAGTAGATTTTCAAAAACATTTTAATAAATGTTTCATTTTCTATGCCTTCTAAAATAAGACATTTACTTACTACAAGAAACTACATCATTTAGACTCATTATAACTGGCATATTTTATGAATAGAGTATTTTCCTGAATCTGTGATGTGTCAGTGTGATAACTATGTCAAAGGTTATACTAACTGCTTTCAGTTTCTCTGTGAGAATTCTGTGAGCTGAAGCTTCTGAAGTAACTCATGAACACTGTGCATGAGACAGCCCACATCTCAGATTGTCTCTCTTAACATTTTGGCGGGAAACTTATTAAAAACTAGTGACAAACATTCATTTAGCAGTGTAAATGCATCTAAACATGACAAAACCTTCACAATGTATTCCACAGATCATTACAGCCTCTATGTAAGTGAAATTAAGCCCAAAATTACCAACAAGCAATAAAACCCAACATTCTTCTCCCAACTCAATTTTCATACAAATCCTATTATTCACTGTGCCCACACAATCAAAAGCATTTCTATATATTAATAAAGAAAAGAAAAAGAGAGTAGAAAATAAAAGGGAGTGAGGCAGAAATAAAAAATGTAAGAGAAAGCTGTAAGAAGTATATACAATGGAATGTTACTTACTGTTTATATTAATAGAGTTAAAAATAAAACATATTATTTACTCTTATTTAGTTCTGATTATTATTAGTTAAAGCATAACAGATTATTTACAAACAGGCATAAGCAGTATAATCAAGAAAGTATAATTAGAAATAGCATTTGAAGAACTTATAAAACTTTTACAAGGAATAAATATGTTATTATTCTATTAATGATATTTTCATTACTGTTCTCTCCCTGCCCTCCCCACCCTTTACCCACTACATAATCTAAATAGAATGTCATTGTTTAAACAAAGAAAATAATAAAAGGTGAAGGAAAAAAAGGTTAAGATAATAAAATGTATCAAATTACTAACCTTACTTCTTTTCAGAAAGAGAAACAAATTGAATCACAGCTTGCCATTAAATCTTCAGGTATTTTGACTGGTTATGAAACAAAACATTTCTTTGCACATAGAGAATAACTTTGATTAAATCTTTTCCAAAATATTTGTGGCTTTCTGGAAATGCAGGAACTATATTCAAAAAGATTAATAATGAACTAAAATGATGAGAGAGAAACAAAACATATAACAAATCATTTGTTTTTTAGTCTCTTCTTCTTCTCTGAAGTCTTCCACGAAGCTTCAGTTGCCAATCTCTTTAATGAAGAACTAGCCCATTCCATTTCTTCTATTTTATCCAGTAAAGCAGAGTCTAAATCATCGAAAACCTTAGGACCATCAGGAAGGAAGATTTTAAGCTTGGCAGGAAACAGAAGGTATGTTTTAAACTGTGCTTTTTTAAGCTCCCTTATTAGTGGCAGAAAAACTTTTCTTTTAGCTATTACCATGGAGGAATAGTCATTGTCAAAACGCACAGTTGTCTCATTAATCTTAACAGGAGCTTTAGCCCAAGCAGATTTAAGAACCATCTCTTTATCAAAAGATGATAGAAATCTAACTATAACTGATCTAGGATATTTTTTGTTAGAGTTAGTATTAGCTATAGATCTATGTGCACTTTCGATACCAAAAGAGAATGCTTCTGGTAAGTCTAAAGTTTTAGGGAGCCAAGTTGTTAAAAAAGAAGTAATATTGTTACCTTCAATATTTTCTGGCAGTCCAAAAATCCTAATGTTATTGCCTAGATCTATTTTCCAGGTCATCCAGCTTTGTTTGTAAATGTGTATTTTGTTTCAGCAGAAACTCAATGTTGATTTCCTCTTCTTGGATTCTATTTTCCATGTCATTCACAGCTTCTTCTATGCCTGTCATCTGGTTCTTCTGTTGTTGCAGGTCTGTATGTAACAGGTCTATTTGTTTTGTAGTTTTTACTATGAAGGTGTCTATTTTAGTATCCATTTTATCCATTTAATCAGTAAGTTGCTGGATTATAATTATCAGAGACTGAAGTTCTTTCTTGATGCTGGAGTCTTGAGAATTTGTCTTACTGGAACTCATTTCAGACTGATAAACTGACAGGAAAATTTCCACAGTGATTTCTGACAGGAATATTGTTAAGATTTCCTTTCTTTTTTAGATATAGTTCAAGAACTATATAAAACAAACGTATTTAGAAAGAAAATTACTTCAAAAATTAATTTTTTAAGTAATTAATTCCTGTCAGTGAAATGAAATTGGTGGAGCTAAAGAAATCTGCTGCTATCCTGTGTTCATCCTTGGCCACGCCCCCCACAACATGGTATTCTGATTACACACCTTCAGACAGTTTCCATCAGTAAACACTTTCCACTTATGTGTGGTGTCAAGTTATCAGATATGACATCCACCAAAATATAACATGGACACTAATTCTCTTCCCTCAAGCTCCTTCCCACCACAGGCCTAAAATGGAAGCAAAGACACGGATGTGTGGAAGACTTAAGGATTCCACAGGATCCAGAAAAGTAACAAGTACACACAATGTGGGGAGACTCTTGGCAGTAACTCTTCAATCTTTACAAGCAGAAGGAAGTGATCCAACTTATATGCTCAGTAAGATGTTCTCAAGGTTCTAGTGCTACATAACACTTCTCAAATAACAGAAAAAAGATGAAGGCAACAAAAAGTCACTGATAAACGTAAAAAATTGCCCAAACAACCACAAGGGAAGCCCGCAACACAGCTGGAAACTCAAAGATTTGGTTTTATTTAGAACGCTACTGTCACAGTACGTTTTCGACAGAAGTCTTCATCAGAATCAATCTGATTCTGATGAAGACTTCTGTCGAAAACGTACTGTGACAGTAGCTTCTAAATAAAACCAAATCTTTGAGTTTCCAGCTGTGTTGCGGGCTTCCCTTGTGGTTGTTTGGGCAATTTTCTACATAACACTTCTCCTAACTATTCTACACGCTTCCGCACTTTTTCAAATCAGCAGCTAATATTAAAATAAAATAAATTATAGGCATCTGCACATCAGTCAGCCAGCAGAGGTAAACCAAATAGCAAAGCAAAAACAACTCACTGACTCAAAAAACATGTATGAAAGAATGTAAAAATGACAACATTGGTTACTGTAGGACAGCCCTAGATAAGACTGTCCCAGACCAGCAACTCAGTTTCAGGTTACAGTCCCTGCTGAAGAAGTAAAATCAGGTCCCTATACCAGAGTGCTAGTAATGCAGATATTAGAACATCAAATAAGCAGATGAAATTATGACTCTGATTTTCCCAAAAAAAGAGTTTTGTATATGTACATATCATCATGGATAATAAAGTGGACCAACCAAGTTGAGGGAGTTTACAACCCTATCAACTGCTATGTACACCATGTACAAAGAATGCAAAACACCTTCTGAACTGATAAAAAGCAGACGTGCTAGAGCACATACTGATCATGTGGACATCCAGCCTGCTAGGTAATGTTTCTCCTAAACAGGTGTATTCAAGAAATCAAATAAATGCAAGCAGTATTAACAGAGAGAAACAGCTGGAACTTGTTTACAAGTATGGAATAAGATGAGGTGTGGTTTATGGCCCAATAAGTGCATACTAAGGCAAGACATAGTTAAACAGAGTGCCACCAGTACAAGGGGAGTGTTGTTATTAGATCACAAATCCACATCTCTGAGACTTCTTCCAATAATAAAGTGTTTTTTTTTTCCCTAGTTAAAAGGCAGTTTTGCTTTGTGTGTATATTTTTATCATGGGGTATTCACACGCAATTAACAAAGTTCAAGAGGCAAGGTAGCAGTTCTTAGAAGCATCTAACTAAAAGGGTATGCAAATTACCATTTAATGACGTGCAGATTAAGTATAGTCTAATGACTGCATAAGGAGAAGGGAATAAGGGTAAGGCAAAGCAGGATGCAATTTACAGCTGTCAGCTGCAAAATGGCAAAGGAATGGTTGATCTTACGTATATGTCCCCAACTAGGGTACTACTCAGTCAAGGACCCATTGACAACTTCTCTGTCCCTGTTCAAAGATGAAGAGGCTGCAGTGCCCTATAAGGAAAGTACTGCACACTTCTTCATTTCTGAGCTTTCTGCTCAGTTCCACCCACAATCTACACAACAGATCACAGATTCACAGAAGCTCTGTAACTTGTTACCTAATTTGCTGTGGATGGGACCTAACAAAAAAAACAGAAACTTTAAAAAATGGAGGTTAATAACTACAAACAGCATCAGGAGTCTGGAACAACCTGCACCGTGAGGGACTGTAGAGAGTCTGCAAAAGAATGCTGTGATCGGGTCATAACTCAAACAAAATAGTCTGATTTGTAGGAGGCACGTTTTTTCTTTTAAATACTGACAGATAAAGTACAGTTTTGTACCTACCATAAATGTAGATGTTAGAGGATCCCCATTGCTGCAGTCCTTACTATTGGGTAGTCCGCTGTCCAGTCGGCCCGAATACCAGAGTATATGGCTGACGTCGGTCAGGGCGCATTAGACTGACGTCAGTACGTCAGGGTACTAATGCGCATGACCGACGTCATATCCTCAGTCTTTTCTTGCCCCAGATGTCAGAAGACCCTAAAAAGACAAGGCCCAAAATACCTGCACCAAAAATATGTACAATATATACAAGAATATATACAAAAATATCAGCATGTAACCTCACCTACACAACCACCCCTAAACACAGAGGGGAAGGAGGGAGGTAAATTGGACTGCAGCAATGGGGATCCTCGAACATCTACATTTATGGTAGGTACAAAACTGTACTATGTTCTTCGTTCCCCATTGCTGCAGTCCTTACTATTGGGTAGAATCCCAAAGCAGAGGTAAGGGAGGCTGGCAAATCATAAAGAAGCAGGAGCTGACAACATGCCTTGCAAAACAGCTGTGGCAAAACCAGCCCTAGACTTAGAGTAGATAGGAAGGTGACAATGCTTAGAGAAAGTATGCACTGAACTCCAAGTAGCTGCTTCCAAAATATCCTTAGTTGCCACCCCCCTTAGAAATGCTGTTGAAGTGGCAGTAGCCCTAGTGGAATGAGGCCTAATCCCAGCTGGAATCTCCTTGCCATGATGGGAATAACAAAATGCAATGCAAAAGCCAATCCACCTAGAAATAGTTTGTTTTGACACAGGCTTGCCCTGCGAACTCAAAGCAAAAGAAACAAACAACTGCTGAGACTGCCTAAAATCCTTAGTCCTGCTTAAATAATAACGCAATTGCCTGTGTACATCTAAAGTGTGCAAAATCTTTTCGCCTTTATTTTGGGGGTCTGCATAAAAAGTAGGCAAATGAATAGTTTGGTTTAAAGCCACACTAGAAACCACCTTAGGCATAAAGGAAGGATTAGTATGTAATGATACCCTATCCTTATGGAAGATCAAAAAGGGCTCTACTGCCATAAGGGCCTGCAACTCAGACACCCTTCTTGCAGAAGTAATAGCCAACAGAAAAGCAGTCTTCCATGACAAGTATTTCAATTCAGCAGTAGCCGCAGGCTCAAAAGGTTGTAGAGTAAGTTTTTCCAACACAAAATTGAGGTCCCAAGCAGGAGTAGGAGCTCTACGTGGGGGTCTTATATTCTTTGCCCCTCTAAGAAACTGCTTGAACAAAGGATGCGAAAACAATGGTGGGTCACAATCATAGTGAGCTGAAATTGCTGCAGCATGAATCTTAATGGAAGAGAAGGACAAACCTTTGTCCAATAACTCAGTAAGATATTGAAGAGCCACACTCAAATTAGGCTCAGAAATCTCCAAATTCTTTGCTGTACTCCAAAATAAAAATCTCTTCCATTTTTCTGCGTACACTTTCCTTGTACTAGGTCTTCTAGCTTCCATAATCACATTTAAAACTTGTTGAGGAAGTTGAGACCTGCTGTGTTTCAACACAGAATATGCCAGGCTGTTAGATGAAGAGAGTGAAGCTTGACATTGAGCAGATGACCGTCCTTCTGAGATAACAGATGAGGAATCAGAGGTAAAGGCCATGGAGGCTTCTTTACTAGACTCCGTAGTAGTGGGTACCAGTGTTGCCGAGGCCAATCTGGAGCTATCAAAATCATCCTTGGCCTGTCTTGTCTGACCTTTAATAGTACCTTTGGAAGAAGAGGCAGAGGTGGAAAGGCATACACATGAAGGTTTTTCCAACTGAAAGACAGAGCATCCACTTTCCAAGCTGTGTGATGAAACCCCTTTGTGCAATACTTTGGCAGCTGGTGGTTTAGTGGAGAAGCGAACAGATCTATGTCTGGAGTTCCCCATGACACTGTCAATTTCTGAAATACATGAAGATCCAGTTTCCACTCGTGGGGATCCATGATTTGTCTGCTTAACACATCTGCTAAGGAGTTCTGTGCTCCGGCAGAAACCTTGCCTGAAGAGTTAGTTGCAAGCTTAGCGCAGTCTCCCATAAAATCATTGCTTGCCTGCATAGAGGATAAGAATGTGTTCCCCTTGCTTGTTGATGTACCACATGACAGTTGTGTTGTCTGTTAGAATCAACACCTGCCCTGGAAGAAGTAACTCCTTGAAAGCCATTAATGCAAACTGGACTGCTAACATCTCCTTCATGTTGATATGTAGATGCTGTAGTCTGGCAGGCCACTTGTCTTGTATCCACTTTCCATTTAGATGAGCTCCCCAAGCAATGTCCGAGGCATCTGTCGTTAAAATCTGACTCGCCTCTGGCCGGGTCACAGAGAGTCCCTTGTTTAGGTGACATTCCTGAGCCCACCACAAAAATTCTTTTTGAAGGCAAGGTATTATTTGAATGACAGTGTCCAAATCCTGGCAGTGCTGTGTCCATACATTTTGAGATACCATTGTAGCTTCCTCATATGCAGTTTGGCATTGGGAAGCACCAGAATACAAGATGCCATGAACCCTAATGCTTGAAGGACTGTCCTTGCAGTCAGCACGGACTGATGAGATAGTTGATGGAAGTAAAGTGATAGACTCTTTTGTTTGTCCGGGGTTAAAAGGCCATCTGGGCTGCTGTATTCAGTCTCACACCCAGAAAGCACATGTCTTGAGAGGGTACTAGACTGGACTTTATTTCGCTCACAGAATACCCTAGGCATCTTAGCACTGCTATAACATATTCCAGATGCTGTAGAAGGTCTTCCTTTTCTTGAGCCAGAATCAGGCAGTTGTCCAAGTAAGGATAGATTTGAATTCCTTGTAGCCTGAAGTAAGCTATCACTGGAGCCAGAACCTTTGTGAATACTCTGGGCAGTAGATAAGCCAAAGGGCAATGCAGAGAACTGATAATGAGAATTTCCAGCTCGAAACCGCAGATACTTCCTGCAACTTAGCCTTATAGGCACATGAAGGTAAGCTTCCTTGAGATCTAAAGTTACCATCCAGTGATCTTTGCCCAGCAGAGGTAAAAGCTGTTGTAACGTCAACATCTTGAACTTGGGAATGTCCAGATAAGTGTTGAGGAGAGATAAATCCAAAATTGGTCTCCACGTGTTCCCCTTCTTTGGTACTAGGAACAGGCGAGAATAAAATCCTAGGCCCCTTTCTGATACAGGAACTGGCTGAATGGCCCCCATCTGGAGTAACTGAGAAATTTGCTTGTGAGCCTCTTTTCTTTGTGGAGGAGGAACGTCTGGCATGCCTTTGAAAGGAGGCATTGTATGGAAATAAAACCTGTAACCGTGGTGAATGATATCCAACACCCATCTGTCTTGAGTAATTAAATCCCAATTTTCTTTGAAAAGAGACAGTCTTCCTCCCAAAGGAGCTACCAGACGAGAATCTACTGGCAGCTGAAAAGGCAGGTCATTGGGTCTGTTTACGAAAGGACTGACCCCTGCCCTCACCAGAAGTCTGAGCAGGTGAACTCCCTGTTCTAGGCCTAAAAGAACCTTGAGCTCTGCCCCTACCACGCCTACACCTGCCCCTAGACTGGGAATCATAAGCAGGATATGTCCACCCCTTAGCAGGCCAATTTCTACTAAACTTGGTGGCTGCACCTGCAAAAATCTTTAACAGTTTGCATAGACTTAGCTTTGTCCTCCATTTTCTTTAAAACTGCTTCCACAGGCGAACCAAACAACACATCAGACTGTAAAGGAGCATCCAAAATCCTTGTCTTAACATGCTCAGCTAAATTCTGATCCCTCAACCAGGCATGCCTGCGAAGAACAGAACTAGTGGCAGCCACCCTCGAGGAGGCCTGTACAGCATCAAAACCACATTGCAAAGAATGCTTACCCACTTGTTCAGACACATGAACCAAATCCAGCAACTCTTTACACTCAATACCTTCCGCCAAAGCATCCACCTTAGATTTCAATTGTGAAAGGAGATAATTTTGATATTTTAGCATGTGAAACTGACAATTCAACGCTCTCATGGCTAGAGTGGAAGAAGTATACACTTTCTTTCCCCACCTATCCAAAGCCCTTGCCTCTTTATCAGTGGGAACAGGATTTTTAACCACAGAGGCCTTAACACCTTTAGGCCCCTGAGAAACAGTTTCTGGGTCCGCCCTAGGACTCTTAAACAAATACTTATGAGCTTCAGGCACCCTATAGTACCTATCGGGTTTAACAGGAGCAGGAGGCAAAGAGTCAGGGTTCAGGGAAGCCTCTGCAAAAACATCTTCCACCACATTCAACACAGGAGGTATAGCTAAGGGCCTATGTTGGGGTAAAACAAGAATTCCCTAAGCCTTTTCCTGAATCAGAGTAATCCTGGCCTTCCCATTTAAAGTGCTCCCTCATGGAATGTAGAGTCTCTGAAAATGAGAAATCCTCAGGAGGAGAAGCTGTAGGAGTGGAATCATCCACATCAGAATCAGAATAAGGAGGATACTCCTGCAAATCTTCCACAGAAGACTCAGAAGCCTCTGAACACTGTTCAAAACTATCAAACTCCGGTTCCACCCTGGGCCTCTTATCAGGAGGGGGCATAGAACCTCTAATCATAGTAATCAAATCTTCTGCCATTTTAAGCATATGTTTCTTAGGTACAGAACCCGAAATGCTAGGAGAAGCCCCCACTGAAGCTGAACTTGGCCTACCTCTCAAAGAAGTTTTGGCAACAGAAGGAGAGGCTCTAACTACCTTGGGAAGAGAGGGAAGAACAGTTACCTGAGAAGCCCCCTCAGCCTGGCCTATCTCCTGAGAAGGCACATCCTGTAACAGTAAAGTCTCTGCCTGAGACTCCAAAGAAACTCCTGGCAAAACCTCTGGCTCCACTGAGCCTTCTAAAGAACCGACGTCCGGGACTGCCGGTTCATCAACCCTAGGCTTCGCTGTTTTGTCCTTGCGCTTCTTGGGAAGCGGGCCGTGCATCCGACGGCATTTTATAATTGCAACGCTTCCCAAACACTAACCTGGCACAGTCTAACCGTCTCTTAATAGTGCGTTTGTTAAACCTAGCACAAGAGGGGCATCCAACAACGTCGTGCTCAGGCCCTAAACAAGGTATACACAAGGTATGGTAATCCCTATGAGGTATCTGTTTCCCACAAGAAATACAGTTATTCACTTTTTCTGACATCCGGTTAAATACTGAGGCAAGAAAAAACCAAAATGTTCCCCAACGGGGTACTTAGCCAACTCTGATTCGGTCTGAAACTCCGGCTTCGGAAATATTTCAGAACGCCAACCTGCACTCGCAAAACTGCTTCTGCATCGGACCATGCGGCAAAAAAGACTGGGGATATGACGTCGGTCATGCGCATTAGTACCCTGACGTACTGACGTCAGTCTAATGCGCCCTGACCGACGTCAGCCATATACTCTGGTATTCGGGCCGACTGGACAGCGGACTACCCAATAGTAAGGACTGCAGCAATGGGGAACGAAGAACATCCAGATGTTAAGGGCAATGGAATTTGTAAGACTAAGTTGATTTGTGTGAACCAAGCTGGATTATTTCATACTATGGATGGCTACTGTGTAGTTTTAACAGAGCTAAAATAAATGACTATAGTCATTATTATTTATTTTTTAATTTACTACAAACATCAATGGTATATGCAGACTTCCTACAATTGCTGGGTACAGGAAATGTCTATGGATAAAGTGACTGACCCTGGCCTGGTAATACTTGCCAAGTTTAACAGTCATTATTCTGGCTTTGCAGGACTAATGCGTATTTAAGTGACACAAGCAGGAATAATTTATTGTGGATGGCTATAGTGTGCTTGTGTGAAACAGTGTTGGAATAAATTACTGTGGTCATTTACTTTCATTACAATTAGACATCTGAGGTGTACACAGTAAGCTAATTGGCCATGATGGCCGTCTGTGGTTTAAAATGACTGATCCTGCTGTCTTTTATTACTCTGGCTTTGCAGAACTAATGTCTAAGTGAAACAAAGCTAATAAATACCACAAACATTACCTTTTTATTGCAATCAGACATCTGAGGTATACAAGGTCAACAGTGGCATTCGCACAACAGGTAGCACATTTGCGTTTGGTGCAGAGAGCTGTGGGTTCTATTCCTACACTAGTTAGATGGATTGCTGACAATGCAGTGCAGCAAAAGCGAGTGATACACTCCTGTACGTGTTTTTCTTTGGATGAGACATAAGACTGAGGTCTCATCTGCTTGAGGTGGTGGTAGCACAGGTGGATGTAAAGGATCCCACAGCACCTATCAAAAAGAGGAAGGAAGTTCCCTGATGCCCTGGCCATATTTCTCCCAGCAGAATAAATACCAACTCAGGTATCTCCACTGAAAAGAGGCCACCAACCTAATGGGACTAACCTGATCAACAATGAATGAATGAGTAAATATAAAACAAAGTGGCTATAACTGCGGTGTATGAGGACTGTGGATGAAAGTGAATGTGCCTGATTTCTTTTGCTCATGCTAAACAGTCATTAATCTGGCTTTTCAGGATTAGTGAGCAACTGTGCACTTGAAATCCATTACTGTGGCAATGATTTTCCCAAAATCAGATACCTAAGGTGTTTACAGTCAACAAGGCCTCCATAATTATGGGGGCTGAGGCTGTATGTAGATGGAAATGGCCCTGTTGTTATGATTAAGTTAAATAGCCATTAATCTGGCTTGGAAAGATTAATGTGCATTTGTGTGAAGCAAACTAGAATGCATTGCTGAGGGACATGTTTTTAAAAAAAATAAACAGGTCATCTGAGGAGTATTCTTAGGTTCATAGGTGTTTACCAGACTAACAACTGCAAGGGCCTTTTTATGCCTAGCCATGCATCCCAAATCTCTGACAAGTTCTGATACCCCCAATAAGTGTAAGCAGGGGTTTGGGAGATGAAACCTTTACAAGCAGGGGCCTGGGAGATGAACCATTTACAGGTTGCCTGTCTCCATTAGACACAAAGGTGCCAAACCAGGGATGAATTTCCTGTTCCCCATCCAACTATCCAAGTTGCACTTGAATTGAGTTAGGGAGGAACTTTGCTTTACATGGATGGGTATCCTGTTCCATAGACAGAGTAGTCTCTGGGATACATACCTGTCTCTCCTATTTATATCACAGGCAAGGTTTAAGTCTTTAGAAAGGGTAATTCTGGTGCGGTTTGTTTTGTGGATATGCAGGAAGTCCATCAAAGTGGGGTCTGACAATGTCCTGTATGCCAGGCATAGATCTCCCCTCAAAAGCCCGTAGGATACAGAATACAGGGATAGGGCCTTGAGGCAATCTGCATAGGACATTTTACTTATACCCTTTATTCTTTTAGTGAGGAACCTCTGTGGAAGTTTCAGTTGTTGGATATGCCTGGTTAGGTACACACCAAATGGGGCATTGTACTCAAAGATAGGTCTGATGAATGTTGAATACAGTGGAACAATGACTTCCTTGGACTCAGATGCCATATTTTTGTTTATAAGTTACACAACATAGAATGATTTCCTTAATACATGGTGGCCAAAGGCTAGATTACTATCTATGTTTGTGCCTAAGTCCCTGACTACTGGGTCAACCTCTAAGGGGTGTGTTGTCAATATGATAGTTAACAGGGGTGGATAACTTCCCAAAGGATACTATTATGCATTTATATTTGCATTCATAACTAAAAAAAATTTCTGCAATTGACTGGTATGGAGACCATTTCTACATAAATATAATTTAACCATACTTTTATTTTATTACTATTATTTTATTTTATTTTATTTTATCTGGAGCGTTTCTCCCCGGGCCTCCGCTGAAAACAGGCTCTGTGGAACCTAGTCGGACATTCCCGGTCAACAAATGATAAATAAATAAAATAAATAATTTACCACAGTCAACCAGTCATTGAACTGACTTGATGAAAGCAGTGATGCATGATGTATTGTACTTGTTAAAATCAGTATAAAATAAGTCATTGCTATGGTGGTTTGCAGTCTATCTCGAAGTAAAAGATCAGACGCAACATCTTTTACTTCCCATCACAGTAAAACATCAGCAATGTACTCAACAAGTGTCAATTTTTGACAGGCTGGGCAGGTTATGTGCAAACAAATCGTTACTGTCACAGTAATAAAGTGAATGGCATTGCCATCTAACAGCACTTGGTTCTGTGGTTGAGTTTTTGGCTCTGGTTCATTTTGTGTAGCAGCTGCATGTCCTCCATGCCTCTGTTTGCATTTTTACCAGGTGCTCTGGTTTCCTCCGCAACCAAATATATGCTGTAAGTGAACCAGAACTCCTCCAATTTGCTTGTAGGCAAGTGTACAGTGTTTGTTTATGATGTATTTATATGTGTGCATGTATGTTGTAATTGATGTGGCTTGGCAAGAGCAGTGTCAGTATAGGTGTCTGTGTGTAAAAATGCATGAATGAAAGTATTACTGAATGTATCTGTGGTCACACACAATCACAGAATAAGAGACATATATATAATCACACACACACACACACACACACACACACACACACACACACACACACACACACACACACACACAAACACACGCACACAGACACACGCACACACGCACACACACACACACACACACACACACACACACACACACACACACACACACACACACACACACACACACACAAAACGTCTCCTTACCCTTATTACCTCTAAAAGAATCCTGTTTAATTCAAATGGCCCTGCTGAGAGGTATGCACAGAAATATGGTACAGTAAGAGTTCAAAAAAAGAAAGAATAATCATCTTAAAAAATAAGGCATAAAATGCATAATAGTACAACTAGACCCTCAGAGATTCTGAAGGACTGGTGACCACTGTATAAGGAGATTCTGACACAGGTTTGGTATGGTCTCCTCAACCTTTACCTTCTAAAAAGTACAGTTTTGTACCTACCATAAATGTAGATGTCCGAACAGGATAGCATCTGCAGTCCTAACAAATGGGTTGTCCTGTCGTCAGGCAGCCCTTCGGTCGGCCGGATTCCAAAGTCTGGGTCTGGCCTCGGCTGGTGTCGCACTTCACCCGACGTCATCTCTGCTGGTCTTCGGGTATAAAGGCATCAGCCGACGCCATTTTCCTCAGTGTTTCTTGCCCCAGATGCCAGTTGCCCTCTTGGAAAACTAAATTTTGGGTAAATGCCAATGTTTCCAAAAAAAAGGTAGGCAAACACAAAAAATAAGCATGTATGTACATATATACAAACAAATACACCATAAGAGATCCCCCCCAGCTAGCTATTAGGAGGGTAAATACCCTAGGAATACCACAAAGGGGAAGGAGGGTGGGTAATCCTGACTGCAGATGCTATCCTGTTCGGACATCTACATTTATGGTAGGTACAAAACTGTACTATGTCCTTCAAGGATGCATCTGCAGTCCTAACAAATGGGTAGAATACCATAGCCAAACTAGGGGAGGAGGAAGAAGAATTATGGTGTAGTTAGGATCCCTTGCAATACAGCAGTGGCAAACCCTGCTCGGGATCTAGAGTATAGAGGTAAGTTATAATGCTTGGCAAATGTATGCACGGAGGTCCAAGTAGCCGGCTCAATAATGTCCTTGGTAGCCACTCCTCGTAAGAAAGCTGTGGTAGTGGCTGTAGCCCTTGTAGAGTGAGGTCTTATGTTCTGTGGAATTGGCTTTCCATGGTAGGAGTAACAGAATCTTATGCAATTTCCTATCCACTTGGAGATTGTCTGTTTGGAAATTGCTTTTCCTTCCTTCCTGTTGCATAGGCTACTAGAAGCTGGTCAGTTTTTCTATTGCCCTTGGTTCTGTCCAGGTAGTAGCGCAACTGTCTATGTACATCCAAGGTATGCAGCAGTCTTTCCCCTGTTCTGTGGAT
The DNA here is from genome assembly GCF_019279795.1 of Protopterus annectens. Taxonomy (NCBI): domain Eukaryota; kingdom Metazoa; phylum Chordata; order Ceratodontiformes; family Protopteridae; genus Protopterus; species Protopterus annectens. The sequence goes on from NC_056733.1 coordinate 523,076,712, forward strand.
TGGGAAAGAAGGTAGGTAGGTGGATTGCCTGGTTTAGAGACACTCTGGATACCACCTTAGGCATAAATGTAGGATTAGTTCTCATGGATACTCTATCTTGATGGAAGATTAGGAAGGGTTGCACTGCCATTAAGGCCTGTAGTTCGAAACCCTTCTTGCTGAAGTAATTGCCAGTAGGAAAGCAGTTTTCCAGGATAGGTGTTGAAGATCTGCTGTTGCTGCTGGTTCGAATGGAGGGAGTGTCAATTTTTCTAGCACAAAGTTCAAGTCCCATGCTGGTAATGGTGGTTTCCTAGGAGGTTTTACATTCTTGATTCCTCTGAGGAACTGCCTGAGTAGAGGATGTGAGAAGACAGGGGGATCGAAGCTGTATTCTGCAGAAATAGCTGATGCATGTATCTTGATGGAGGAATAGGACAGGCCTGTATGGATAAGCTCTGCCAAATACTCCAGGATGTTGGCAATATCTATCTTTGACACATCTTTTCCTCTTTCAGTGCTCCAAATGACAAACCTTTTCCATTTCCCTGCATAGTTCCTTCTTGTAGAAGGTCTGTGGGCCTCCAGGATAATGTCTTTAACCCTTTGGGATAAATCTGGGTTAGTTGCTGTTATGTAATGTTCCAGGCAGTTAGTTGCAGAGTTTTTAGATTTGGATGCATGATGTTGTAGTCGTTCTGAGTTAACATCAAAGGCATCAGGGGTAGTGTCCACGTTCTCCCCCGAGACATGCTCCTCAGCAATGGATACCAGTGTTGTCTTGGCCAATTTGGAGCTATCAGAATTATCCTTGGATGCTCCTCTTTGATTTTCAGTAGTACCTTGTGCATTAAAGGAAGAGGTGGAAATGCATATGCTGTCAGGCCTTTCCAACTGAAGGATAGAGAATCCACCTTCCATGCAAGTGGGTGGTATGTCCTTGTGCAGAATTTCTTGAGCTGGTGATTGAGTGGGGATGCGAATAGGTCTATTTGTGGCATTCCCCATTTCTGTGTGATGGCCTTGAAGATGTCCGGGTGTAGCATCCATTCGTGAGCATCCGAGGTAGTTCTGCTTAACATGTCTGCTAGGATGTTTTCTTTTCCCGGTACAAATATTGCCTGTAACTGAATGTTGGGGTATGAATGAGTGCCTCCCTGTTTGTTGATGTACCACATGACTGTGGTGTTGTCTGTCCTTATCATCAAATGGCCTTCTTTGAGGAATGGTCTGAAATTCTGGATTGCTAGTTTTACTGCCAGCATTTCTTTTTGATTTATGTGCAGGTGCAGTTGATCTGGGGTCCATAATCCTTGTATGCATTTGCCTAGCATGTGGGCCCCCCAACCTAGGTCTGAGGCGTCCGTTGTGATGGTTTGGCTTGCTTGAAAGTTGTGGAAGGGCAAGCCTGGGTTTGACTGGCATGCTTGAGCCCACCACAGGAACTCTTGTTTCAGGCAAGGGATTAGTGGTATTTCGGTTTCTAAGCTGTGCCTGTGTTGAGACCATAAATTCTTTAGGTATCACTGTAGTTTTCTCATATGCAGTCTGGCATGGGGAACCAGGATTATGCATGATGCCATGAAGCCCAAGGCCTGCAGTACTTTCCTTGCTGTTAGTTTGTTCTGCTTTGTTAATGCCAAGAAGTAAAGAGGGAGTTGTTCTTGTTTTTCTGCAGTTAGGAATGCCATCTGTTTTACTGTGTCCAATTCTGCACCCAAGAATGTTCTTGTTTGGGATGGTATTAGTCTTGACTTTTTTAAATTGACTGTGTATCCCAGGGCTTGTAGTAAGCAAATGACTCTTTGTAAGTCTTTTGTCAGCTTGCTTTTGTTGTCCGCTTGTATCAGGCAGTCGTCCAGGTATGGATAAATTTGGATTCCCTGTAGCCTGCAATGAGCGATTACTGATGCCAGGCATTTTGTGAATACTCTGGGCGCAGTAGATAAGCCAAAGGGCAATGCTGAGAATTGATAATGCTCTGATCCTGCAAGAAATCTGAGGTATCTTCTGCAATTTGGTCGTATGGGGACGTGCAGGTATGCCTCCTTGAGATCTAGAGTTACCAGCCAACACTCCTTGCCCAGCATGGGAAGAAGTTGCTGTAGGGTCAGCATTTTGAATTTTGGAACAATGATGAATGTGTTTAAGGCGGACAGGTCGAGAATAGGTCTCCAACATTTCTCTTTTCTTGGTACTAGGAAGAGTCTGGAGTAGAATCATTTGCCCTGTTCTGTTGGTGGTACTCTTTCCACAGCTCTCATCTTTGTTAATTGAGCTATCTGTTTTAGAGCTTCTGTTTTCTGATTTGGAGGTAGGTTTGGCATTCCTCTTTTTACTGGTAAGGTGTGGAAATGAAACCTGTAGCCTTGGTCTATAGTCTGCAAAATCCACTTGTCTTTTGTGATATAGTGCCAATTTTTTGAAAATAAGGCTAACTTTCCGCCTAAGGGTGCTGCTATTTGTTCCCTGGTAGGCGGTGTCAGAGCCAAGTCACTGTGATTGTCCTGTTGCAGTGGCAGTGGTTGTGTCTGTGCCTCGCTGGTTATTGCCTTGCCACTGGCGTCCTCTGTAGGCACCTCCTCTGGATTGATTTCTGCCTCTGGAACGTCTATTCCTGCCTCTCTGAGATTTAGAGGAGTCTGGAAAGGACCAATTTTTGGAAGGCCAGTTCCTGCTAAACCTTGGGGCTGAACCTGTAAGAAATCTTTAACTGTTTGTACAGATTTTGCCTTCTCTTCCATTTTCTTCATTACTTGCTGGGCAGGAGAACCAAATAGACTGGCCTTATCCATAGGAGCATCTAACAGCTTTGCTTTAACATGATCCGGCAAGACCTGTTCTTTCAACCATGCATGCCTTCTTATAACTGTGCCAGTCATGGCTGATCTAAATGAAGCCTCCAGTGCATCATAGCCACATTTTAAAGAATGGTTACTAACCTGCTGAATGTTATTCACCATTTCTAAAACATATTTCTTATCTAAGGAATCATCAGAGGACAGTTTCTTAGTTAACTGATCAAGCATAAACTCTTGGTATTGGATCATATGAAACTGACAGTTCAAAGCTCTAGCTGAGAGAGTAGCAGAGGTGTAAACTTTTTTACCCCATCTCTCTAAGGACCTGGATTCCCTTTCAGAAGGGAGAGGGTTTTTTGCTGAGGTCGAAGCTACTGCCTTAGGCCCCTGGGAGATAGTCTCAGGGTCTGCAAGTGGGGCCTTATATAGGTGGCGATGAATGTCCGGTACCCTGTAAAACCTATCGGGTTTGGCAGGGGCCGGAGGTAAGGTATCAGGAGCAGTGCAAACATCATTAAATGCATCATCCACAACAGGCAGAACTGGAGGTATAGCTAAGGGCCTATGTTGCGGTAAGTGTAGAAAGGTCCTAAGCCTTTTTCTTGAATCTGAGAAATCTTGTCCCTGCCATTGGAATTGCTCTCTCATGGCATGTAAGATTTCCCCAAAGGAAAATTCCTCTGGTGGAGAGGCAGATGGAATAGATTCTTCAGCATCAGAATCTTCATAAGTAGAAAAAGGAGCCTCTGGATGGTCTGTAATGTCTGAATCATCAGAAGAATCATCTGAGAACACTGGCTCTGGGGGCTCTGCTCTAGGTCTCTTTTCTGGAGGCTGAGAGGCCCTGTCTGGGTGAGATTGGGATCCCCTTATTAAAGAGATGAGATCCTCTGCCAGAGTAAGCATTTGAGAACTGGAACTGGGCCTGTGTGAGGGGGGCTTAACAGGCACTGATTTAGCAGTTTTGGCTGCTTTAGCCCTGGCAAAGGCCTTAATAGACATGGCTGCAGGAGGCCTAGCAGCACCACGTGCTGGGGTAGAGACATCCAAAGGGATGGTGTCCGATAATTCTAGAGGGACCACATTGGTAGGCAAAACTTCAGAGGCCGATTCAACTAGGGTAGCAGGAGCCTCGGTAGTAGTCATGGATTCGGCTGAAGATTGACCCGTTTGCTCGGTTTCGGCCGAAACCGAGACACTCGCGGTTTGCTTAACCGTGGTTTCGGCCGAAACCGCGGACCGTGAGTGTCGGTCTTTTTCTTTGCGTTTTTTAACAATTTGAGAAGTCGGAGGATCCGACGGCATAATGTACGCAAAATCTGAGCCAAAAAACTGTTCAGCAAACTCCGACCGGCGCCTAAGCGCTCGTCGGTTGAAGAAAGCACACGCTAAACAGGCTGCTACGTCGTGGTCTGGGCCTAAACAAGGTAAGCAGTAAGAGTGGAAATCTTTATGAGGTATTTGTTTCCCACAAGTTAAACAGTTATTTACTTTTTCTGACATCGGCTGAGGCAAGAAAGAGTCCCCAACGGGGTACTTAGCTTTTTAGAAGTCTTCGAAGTAGTATTCGGTAGTAGTAATCTCTGGATCAGACCGACCGGCACTTGCGAACAGCTTCTGCTTCGGGCGCCACGTGGCAAGAAAGACTGAGGAAAATGGCGTCGGCTGATGCCTTTATACCCGAAGACCAGCAGAGATGACGTCGGGTGAAGTGCGACACCAGCCGAGGCCAGACCCAGACTTTGGAATCCGGTCGACCGAAGGGCTGCCTGACGACAGGACAACCCATTTGTTAGGACTGCAGATGCATCCTTGAAGGACATCTGTCCATTTTCAGAACTGTCTGTGTGCAGAAGGTCAAAATAAATTCTATTGGGGCTGGTTGGGAACAATGTCATTCACTTTTCTTTAACTTAATTCACAGTCAAACCTCAGAGGTGTGTGCACAGAAGGTGCTACTGCTCGTCTATGGACAGTATACTGTCTAGAAGGAACAAGTTAAAACACATTACAGTGATCATTATTTTCATTTTTCCACAGAATTAGAGGTCAGACTTGTATTCAGGTGGACGTCTTTTTCGGGCAGGGGTAAGGAGTTATGCTACATGTATCCATCTGACAGTATCAATGTGAAATATATAACTTTGGCCATTTTTTCTTTTATTGCTGTCCTATTCTAACATCAGAAGGGTACACAGAAAGTGGCCTTCCTTTGGAAGGAGGAGTAAGGAAGCACATTGTGCATATGTATGGCAATACCAGCTTGAAATCATGACTGCAGCCATCTGTTATAATACTTTCATCCCCTTCTAAGACCAGATAGACTACAGGGGTACACAGAGGGGATGATAGGAAGGCACTATTCCCACATAAAAATCTGTGCATCTTCACAAGCATTTGCCTTTTCAGTTTATTGGTATCTACTGTTTTGTCAGCTTTGAATAGTAAGCCTTGGACATAATTTATTTCTTCCTAGAAAAAATATGACTGAATTTCTTTCCTTATTCATGATTTTTGCCAGGCTATCACTGCATCAAAAGAGCATCTAGAATCTTGCTTAATTCAATTACTTCCTCCGCAGTTACAAAAGTGCTATCTTGGCTAGTTAGAGTACATTAACATTTTTGTCTAAAGTGTGAAAATAAAAAAAACAAAAAAGTTATCTGGATAGTGAGTGGATGCCAGAAAAGGCATGGAGGTGGGCAAGATTTCTGGGGAATGCAGGTATAACTGTTGGGGGGATGGAGGCCTTTGGCTAGGGCTCCATTTCACCTAAAGCTGGTTTTAGGCATAGATGGTTGAGTCTGACTATAAAAGCAAAGCCCACCTCAAATGTTGTGGCATTACAAGCAAACAAGTTAGCAGTAGCAGGAACTTTCATTCACTAGCATCCAATATCTTAAATGCTGGTCTCCCATGCAAATGCAATGCCTAAAAGTGCAACAGGAAAAGTACCAGCACAGTGTTAGAGGATTACATCCCACCATCTCACAGACAACAAGGTCCAGGACTCTTTGCTCATGAGCAGAGGCATTATATACAGGCATTGGCTGACATGCACATGCCAATGACTAAAACTGCAAGAATGTCTGGACTTCCTATAGCTATGGATAGCAAGGTTTGAGTAATGCTTACCATAATAGCTTCAATGACCTTTCACAGACAAACTGGAGACACAGTGGGTTTATTGCAGGCATCAGTCTACAGAACACTCAAGACATTCTTTGATACACTGATTCCAAATGTGAAGGAGCATATATATCCCAATATAACCAGGAAAAGAGTCATCATCCTGCATGCTTTTATTATACTGCCTATCAGTCACAAACTGCAAGCATAATAGCAAGAAAAGCCTCATCTTAACTCTACTGACAGTGTTACCTCAATAGGAAGGGCTGTCACTTCATTAAAATACAAGGTAGTGGACAAAGCGCAGGGGTTAATAACCCATATGTCTGCAAAGCACTCTAGCAGTACCTATGGCACATGGCATGCATGTCATCTGTATCATAGCTTCCTGCATATAAACATCCTACAGGGTCACCTAGTAGGTAAGTGAGGCAGAGTAGTACATGTACAGATCTACAGCCACATACATAACAGGTACACAGCATTCATCCTTCAATCATTTTCCTTGTCCTCAATACTTTATTGGTGATGCAGAATACCGCCAGGAGTCCTGGTTGCTGATTGCCATCCAGAGCCCAAAAGGCAATGCAGAACAGCAATATAACACTGCCTGTGTCAAAACCATAAATGCGGTAGAGCATGTGCTTTGTCTGCTGAAGTCCCAGTTCTTCTGCTTAGACATGTCCTGAGGGCAATGAAGTATACCCCTGCTACAGCTTTCCAAATATCGGTAGCATACTGCATAACACAATACTGCAACACCATGGGGGCCAGCCAGTATCTCAGTGACCCTCCAACAGTGCAAGAGCAAAACCCAATGCCACCATCACGTCATCCACCAGCAGACACCCAGATGGGAGCAGACAACCAGCAGTGGCAACAACACACCCCACCAGATGGTGGTACACACAAGAAATGGGAGATCAGAGAAAAAGGCAACATCTATCCCACCGCTACAGGCTCTGAGATGTGCTCTGTGGTAGTGCAGTGTCACAAAGAATAAAAAGATGCAGGCAGTATTACCTACAAGCTATGATAAGTGGTCGTCCAATGCATCCACCATGGATAAGCACACTTCCACGGCTATGGGCAACACTGGGGTACAAGGTATGAATGGCTTCACTGGCTTATGTGATCACAGCATAACCATTGTCGGGCTGTCTAATGCATTCACCATGGACACGCACACATCCATGGCCAATGGCAACACTGGGAGTATCACTTGCTAATGTGCACATGAAAGTGGCTCATGGAAGTGATGTGTCCCATTACAGGGCTCACAAGATTGAACATTATCATCATCATCCCTGCATTCCAATGACACTTGAAAGCCATGCTCTATGTGAAGCATCTTCATTTCCACATGGGTAGCTGTAGTCTGTGCCATGATTGTAGTTCTGCACATCTGTTAAAGGGAGTCAAGAATTACCACAATTTAGGGACCAGATGTGGCAGTGGACAATGCCATGAAGCACCACTATTCGTACCATACAGTGAATATCTGGAAGTTCAATGCAGTGTGGTCATACACCCCTGCTGGCCCAGGGCCCCCCAGACTGGGTAGGCACTACTCCACTCTGTAAAGTTCACAGAGTGGGTGTGGGGAAGGCTAAACTGTCCTCCCAGCCAGTGGGCATGAGCCAACCCAAGAATGAGAGGGACAGTGTCAATGTGTACTGAGACTGTGGATCAATGTAGACATTTGGTTTCATCATCAGACCCCGTCAGAGGACTGGACTCAGTCTGCTGTTCTAGCTCAGCTTCTATATACATCACAGTAGCCATGACATGCTCTGTGATTACCAGTATATAATATGATTTTGTTGTAATTCTTAACCCCACAATCCTTCATGCCTCATGGTGTGTGCACTAATGACAGTTGGATTCCCACAGTGGAATATCAAAACACATATAATATGGTAGTTCTCTCATGAGTCTGAATGACAGATGTACCTACATTAAGGACAGAGACAGTGGTTATTGAACCACCAAGGTGTGGGTACATGCATAATGGCCGTATAATTTCTGCAGTATGAATCCTTACCTGGCTGGTCTCCATGACAGATACATGGCATCACCCACTCTCAGAACAGAAGTAATGATGCCTGTCCCCTTATTATTAGCATGCAGCAAGGCCAGAAATTATTTGCCCTCAGAAACTGCTGAGCTTGATGTAGGTCCACCATCTGTCACCATCCTTTCTGCTGCAATGTTGAGTGCCTTCTGTAAAGTCTGCCATATCAAGTCATTTATACACTTCCACCATTGATGTGTGCTTTGGTTTCTCCTACCTATGGCAATTACATCATGCACCACTGTTTTCTACATATCGTCTTGCGGCCTGTGTTCTACTCCCTGTGAAATGGGCCTTGCACTGTCATTAACATCACTTCCTCTGCTGATGACATGGCTATCACCAGAACTGTTTCTTCCAAAGAAACCATAAAATTTAAACTTCCTAATGATCTCCCTTAACACTTCTCTCAGTTAAAACTGAAACAGTTACCATTAACTACTGGCAAAGAAATTTGGAACAATGGCTAGAACCATCTGACCCCAGATGTCAAAGGTATTCTCGCTCTGGCACTGCCCTAGAAAAGATTAGTTGTGTAAGAACTTACCATAACCTTAGATGTCCTTCTCTTCCAAGTTGCAGTATTCATAACTGTATTGAGGTCACTGCCTGCAGCACTGGACATCCGGCCAGTATACTAAGGTCTTAGGAGCAGGGGTACATGCAACATTGCCTGTTAGAGCCATAAACCGATGCCAGCTATAAAACTGACGTCTGGATGTACCCACTTCAGAAATGACTGCCGCATACAGTAGTACTCCTGGGAAGCAAAAAGAAAAGGAAGCTTTTCAGACCCACATATGCCACCAGGCAAGAAGGCATATAATAGAGGTATGTGCCTGTTGTTGTGCTCTGTTTGGAAGGAGAGGAGCAAGGGGGATGCCACACAAGAAGGATAAAACAGGGTAAGAGAGGGTAGGGGGGACTGAATACTGCAGCATGGAAGAGAAGGACATCTAAGGTTATGGTAAGTTCTTACACAACTAATCTATGTCCTTTTATTCTCATTTTGCAGTATTCATACCTGTAGGGAGAGTACCAAAGCTTTAGGTATGAGCCTGGGTGGTAGGCTGAGAGGCCTGGTCTATGACACCCTGTAAAATTGACCTAGCAAACCTAGTTCTGGCTCTAGAAATCAAATCTAGTTTGTAGTGCTTGGTAAAGGTAAGAAATGAAGACCAGGTGGCCACCTCCAGTATGGAACCATAGTGCACCCACCTAAAAAAGGCTGCTGAAGAGGCAACAGAATGAGCTCTCACATTGGCAGTTAAATCTTTTCCATGAAGGGAATAACAACCAGAGATAGCTTTTGAAATCCATGATGATACAGTCTGCTTACAGACTGCCTTCCCCAAGGCCCATGGGTGAAAGGAGACAAACATCTGGTCAGACTTTCTAATGGATTTGGCCTTGTCCAGGCAATACCTAAGTTGTCTATGAACATCCAAGGACTGCAAAGTTCTTTCAAAGGAATTTTCAGGTTGAGGGAAGAAAACAGGAAAGTTAATGGTCTGATTCAAGGACAGCTCACTAACCACTTTAGGCATAAAGGAAGAATTAGTCCTGAGGGAGACCCTGTCCCTATGGAAAATAAGGTAAGGAGGGGTAGCCATAAGGGCTTGGATTTCTGAGACCCTCCTGGCAGATCTGAGGCCCACCAGCAGTACTGTTTTCCATGTACATAGCTTAAGTGATGCTGAGTGAGCTGTTTCAAATGGAGAGTTTTTCAAGGCCAAAATTAAGGTCCCATGAAAGAAGAACAGGTTTACGAGAGGGTCTGATATGGGGGGACCCTTTTAAGAAGACTTTTACCTCTTCTCTGGATGCCAAAGGAGGTACTAAGGGGAGACAGGTGGAAATGGCTGACAAGTGTACCTTAACAGAAGAGTAGGTCAGTCCTGAATGTAGAAGCTCACACAAATAAGGAAGGACCATGAGTATTGGAATAAGAAAAAGGTCTTATTTTTTCTTTTGACACCACCTGGAGAATCTTTTCCATTCTGACGCATAATTTCTCCTGGTGCTAGGTTTCCTGGCCATCTGCAGGACACTGAGTAAGTCTTCTGAATATAGGTGTCTGAAGGAGATCAGAACTCTATCACCCATAAAGTGAGTCTGAGGTTGAGCACCTGAGGGTGTATCAGGACTTCCTGTCTTGTGTGAGTAGGTCAAATCAGTGGTTCAACCTGTGGTGATTGCCCTTGGCTAGTAGGTGAAGTAGGGGGAACCAATGCTGTCTTGGCCAAAAGGGGTCACCAGCAGGATTTTTGGTTTGTCCCTCTGGATCTTTAGAAGGACTTTTTGAATCAGTGTGAAGGGGGAAAGGCATAAAGATACATCCCTGCCCAAGAAAAAGAGAAGGCGTTCACTTTCCAGGCCTGTGGATGTGTCTCTCTTGTGCAAAACAGAGGCACCTGCCTGTTCTGGGAGGAGGCAAACAGATCTGCCTGAGGAATTCTCCACTTGTGAATAAGATCCAGGAACACCTCCCTGTGAAGCATCCATTTGTGGGAAGGTGCTGAGCTTCTGCTGAGAGTGTTCGCCATCACATTCTCTGTAGAAGGAATGTACACTGCTTGCAAGTGAACGTGTAGTTTTGCTGCTAGGGACCAAATCTGAATTGCCAAGCTGTAAAGTGGGTAGGAACTTGCCCCCCCTGCTTGTTGATATACCACAGGACAGTCATATTGGCTGTGACTACTTTCAAGGTGCCTGGTAGGAGAATTTAGTGGAATGTTTGTAATGCTAGTAGAAGGGCTCTGATCTCCTTGATACTGATGTGGTCTCTTTGTTTGAGTGAAGACCACTCTCCTCGAACTTTATTCTGTTTGTTGTGATTTTGCAGAACTGATCCCCAACCCAGGTCTGAAGCATCTGTGTAGATGTTTTGTAAGGGTGGAGGGATCTGCAAAGGTTTACCCTGATTGAGGTCGATGGCTGCAATCAAATTCTTTTTTCAGGCATGGGAGAAGAGAGAGGGAAGTATCCAGAGAGTGGGAATGTTGGTCCCACCGACTCTTCAGAACCCATTGGAACTTCCTCATATGCAGCCTTGCCAAGGGTACCATGGGGATCAAGGGTGCTATGTGCCCTAGGACTCTCAGGAATTCCCTGGCTGATATGGTTTGGAGAGACAGAAGTGTTTGAAGGTAATGTGTGAGGGCCTCAACCTTCTGGCAGGGGATGAAGGCTGCCATCTTGTTGGTTCGTATCCTGCACCATAAGAAGACCAGGTCCTTGGTGGGTGTCAGGTGAGACTTTTGCTGGTTCACAGTGAACCCTAGGTCTGCCAAAGCTTTGGACATCATGTCTAGGTGATGGTGAAGAGGGTGGCAGTCCTAGTGGAGAATTAGCAGGTCGTCCAGGTATCGGTATATTTGAATGCCCTGCAATCTGCAGTGGGCGATAACTGGAGCTAGACATTTGGTGAGTACTCTGGGAGCTGTGGAGAGCCCAAATGGCAATGCAAAAAATTGAAAATGCAAGGAACCCACTGAGAAGCGTAGGAATTTCCTGTAGCTGAGGTGAATGGGGATATGAAGATAGCCATCCTTCAGATCCAGGGATACCATGAAAGCTTGGTGGGGAATGAAGGGTAGAAGATGATGCAATGTGAGCATTTTGAAGGTAGGCGCCTTCAAAAAAAAGATTGAGGACTGACAAATCCAGAATTGGTCTCCAAGGACCATCTTTTCTGGGGACCAAAAACATCCTGGAGTAAAATCTCTTGTTTGTCTGATTTAGAGTCATTCTTTCTGTGGTGACCTGAGATAGCAGCTAATCCAGAATTGAAGGGGAAAGATGAAGTTGATTAGGAGGGGGTTGGGGTATTCCCTGGAAAGGAGGAATTGTACACCAAGTCATAAAATAACCTTTCTGAATTATGGAGTGGACCAAACCTCTGAGGTGATGATCTGCCAGGAGGGTAGGGAAAGGGTAAGGTGGAGGGACAGGGGGGGTGGAGGTGGGGAAAGGGTTTGAGTCACAGTTGAGGGGCTCTGTCAGGGACAGGCTGTCTCCAAAGGGGAGTAGGGGCAGAAGAAGAGGATGGTTTAGGAGTAGAGTGTTTCCTAGATTGCCTCAGTCCCTTAGCCTGTGGGGCAGTAGACTGAGATGACTGCCTCCTAACAAAAGTGGTCTTTTGAGGGTAGTTCCTATGGTACCTAGGAAGAGGTGAGACTACTAAATGTTTTAGATTTTGTAGCTTTTTGCCTTTTTCTTGAAGGGATTTTTAGGAGCTCTGCAGAAGCTGCATCAAAAAGAATCTTATTATCAAGTGGCACATTCAGCAATTTAGTTTGTACATCCATGGGAAGGGGCTGGAGTCTCACCCAGGAGTATCTTCTCAGGACAGAACCTGAGGCTGCAGATTTGGAAGATGCTTCTACCGCATAATAACTGCACTTGATGGACTGCCTGGTCACCTGAGAGGTGGTAAAGAGCAGGGTGGAGAGTTGTGACTTAGCAGGAGAGTCTGGCACATCTGGTATAAGTACAGAGGCTTTGGATAGGGTGTCTAAAACAAACCTAGCAATGTGTGTTTGATAATTTAGGGCTCGGATGGCTAGTGTGGAAAACGTATAAACTTTCTTTCCTAGCCTATCCATAAATTTGCTGTCCTTGTCTGTGGGAAACAGAGAGATGAAAGGCAGCTGTTTGGATGATTTGTCTGCTGACACAGCTATGATGGCTGGGTCTGGGGTTCCTGAACAAGAACTGTGTATCCTGAGGAACTTTATAAAACCTATCTGTTTGGAAGAAGGGGGCTGAGAATCAGGGGCCTGAAATGCAGCCAGAAAGCCGTCAAAAAAAGCTGGGAGTAGGGGAGGCCTGTAAATGGGGAGGGCTGGTCCATCTGTAGTAGTTCAAAGTACCTCTTTTTAGTTTCTGAAACATCTGAAGCATACCATTTGAAATGTTTTCTCATAAGAGAAATGGTGTCCCCAAAGGAGAAATCTTCCCCTGGAGATTCAGGATTAATACTGTCCCCCTCCTCCTCTGGAGTAATGAAGCTCTTGGGAGATTCAATTTGGGAACAATAAGTAAGTGATTCATCAGAAGAAGAGAGCTCTTCCTCTGAATCCTCTAAGGCCTGCACAGGTGTAGGGGCTGGTTAGGGCACCTGAGACTGGAGGGCCTGGGAAGCCCTGAAAAGATTTTGGGAAAAGGCTTCCCATTAAGGAACTGGTTCTGTTTCTCTCTGTTTTAATTTTTGCTTCTTCTTAACAGGAGTAGAAGGATGCGTAGGTTTGGAAGCCGACGCCTGGGTAGATGGAAAGGCGGGAGTAAGCTCCTCTGATGCCACGAGCCGTGGTTCCACCTCGCCATCAGGAGCTGATGGCTGATCAACCTCAGTGGACATACTCTGAGTTTCCGCCAAATGGGCTTCCACCATGGTTCCCGGTTCTATCCGTGAAACCGACGTCTGATGGGAACCTGGGCTAACATCTGCCTTGAGAGTCTAACTGGACTCCTGAAGAGCAGCATGGGCATCAGGCCTGTTTTGGCCTTCTTCCGAAGCAGCTCCTTCGAGGTACATACCCCACCCTCCATGCCTAATGCCAAACGCCGGAGTCTCTGGTTTTCTAAGTAAAGTTTTAAGGCAGCCAGGCAGCTGCGTAGTGTTTTGGGCATGAAAGACTTGCAGATGTCTCAAGATGTATGGTCATGGCCTTCACCTAAGCAAAACAAGCACAAATCATGCGTGTCCTTATGTGGAATTATTCTTCCACAAACACACTTTCCTTCAAAGTTCTGAAGTGGGTACGTACAGACATCACTTTTATAGCCGACGTCGGTTTATGGCTCTGACAGGCAACATCACACATACCCCTGCTCCTAAGACTTTGGTATACTAGCTGGTTGTCTGGTGCTGCAGGCAGCGACCTCCCTACAATTATGAATACTGCAACATGAGAATAGAAGGACATCTGTTAATATAGTCATGTTTTAAGGTATAACTCTTGATAGATGACTAACTTCCAAATAACTTTACTGACAATACTCATAATAAAATCTCAGCAATACAATGTCCTCACTAAAGAAGTCCATTTTGCATTTGGATAAGGAGCCATTCTTCATGTCATAGAATATGGTGCTCCCTCTGCTGACTCAAAATCATACTCATAGGACAGTTCTCTGAATTGTCTTAAATAAGGTTTGCCACTTCAGGGTTCAATCTACTACATGCAAAGACCTCTAGCTCTTATTCTATACAATTACATCACTGCAAAGTTCTAGCTCTTGCTAACTGCACTGTCACAGAACAGCCTTCATTCTAACATCACTTATCTTGAAGATTAGTATACAAGTCTTCCCATCATCACAAGCAACACCTACAAGTAGGTGTGACAAGATAATTCATTTTTTTTACGTTTTTTTACTAGAAGAAATCCAAATTTAAAATTAAAAACACTTTCCTATCCACATGATACACAGCAAAACACCAGCCACTCTCAGGACACAAGTAATTAGTTTATTAGTAAATTAACTGTACTAACAAATTAAATACTCTACTACCCCTCGAGACACAGGTAACTATTTTGTTAGTACATAAACATAAACTTTATTATGAAATTAATTACTTTATAGCTTTCCACTAAAATGACTGAAATTAGAAATATCACATCAACATATAACAACAAATGAATTCAAATCCAAGTCACTGTGTATCTCGGAATGGGTCTGGAAATTCTACCCGATCTGGTCAGATAAAAACTTTGACTGGGTTTAGCAACAGGGACAGTCACTGGGGATTCATTTACAATTGGAACGTTGGGGATTACATCAAGATTACTTGAAGAAAGTACACTATCTCTGGAATATGAACAAGTGCTGAGTCATTCTGAGAAACAGACAGTCTCTGGCACAGGCAATGTGCTGCGTCACTGGTTCAGAGACTGGTAATATGTCTTCAGCTCCTTCTAAAATCCATTCCATCAGATTGTACGATGGAAGATCTCAGTTCTTCACAAATGTTTTGACAGTTCCCACTTGGTCATATCCTTTAGATGTCTGCATTCTCACAATCTCACCTTGTCTTAATGATCTGAGAGTTTTGCTGGACTTATCGCAGTACAACTTTTGTGACAGGCATTTTTTCAAAACTTGAAACTTAACCATTCTGCTGTTCTTTGCATTTGGAATCAATAATTGTTTACTGATTTGAGGAGTTGTTATAGTCTGCCTGGCCATCAAGCTCTGAGCAGATGAACCAAGCAAATTATCTTGAGGAATGCTTCTGAAATTAAGTAGGTTAAGAAAATCATCGGTATCATCTATCCTGTACTTCTCCAAGTACTTTGCACTTTGAACTTCAAGGTCAGCTAATCTGCTGGACTGTGGATACTCAGAACTACTAGTAACATGAACAAAGTCCCAAGACTCAGCAAAATTCTTGAACTGCTGATTTGTAAACTCTGCACCACTGTCAGATAAGACTTTGTGCGGACTACCATGAACAGAAAAATGTCTCTTCAATGTCGTAATGACAGTGTTGGACATTAAGTTAGGAAGAAGGTCGATTTCAAACTAATTCGAATAAGAGTCTACTAACACTAAATAATATTGATCACTACATTCGAAAATATCAGTAGCAACCATCGACCAAAGTAGTTCAAGAATTTTGGCGTGAAAGACTTGAGACGTACCTCCCTGGACTATATCAAGAGAGACATGATCGAGCTCACTGAATACGTGTCCCAGGAAGGTATGTTCCTAGCTGTAAGCATTTTAACATCACCCAGGATGATGCCTCAATACAAACAGAAAATTATTAACATTAACAATTGCTTAGTTTCTGGTGTCATTCCAAGGGGATCAACTACCTGACAGCCGGGGAAGGCATGATCGACAGACCACAATGCTTTGCCAGAGATGGTCTGCATCTATCTCCCTTAGGCTTCAGGCTTCCCGCAAAGGCTCTTGCCTCCCCCATAATGCATTTTTTAGGCAATGCCATGAGGTCAAAACTACCAACATGAAAATTTCATCAAAACACAAATTAAATATCATGCTGCTAAATGCTAGGAGTCTAAAAGTACAGTTTTGTACCTACCATAAATGTAGATGTTCGAGTGTTCACCCTGCTGCAGTCATCACACTTGGGTTATCCTGTCGTCAGGCGCTCCCGCAGTCGGTCTGAATTCCAAAGTCTTGGTCCGGCGTCAGTTGCTGTCGCTTCTTCCCTGACGTCAGTGCGCCAGGGGTATAAAAGAGGCATCCAACGCCATTTTCTTCAGTTTTTCTTGCCCCAGATGTCAGGTGCCTCCCCCCAATAGGAGGTCACTACATAGTACCAATAATAAAAGTGAAGCACAAACAAAACCATAGCTCCAGCTATAAGCAAATACACCACAAAAGTTGTATCAGATATAAAGGCATAGAAGGATTTCAGTTAGATCAGAGGGGATGGAGGGAGGGTAACCTGGACTGCAGCAGGGTGAGCACTCGAACATCTACATTTATGGTAGGTACAAAACTGTACTATGTTCATCATGTTACCCTGCTGCAGTCATCACACTTGGGTAGAATCCCAAAGCTAAGGATGGGTGGTGGAATTAAACAGGGTTAGAAGACGCTAGTAGGACCTGCAAAACTGCAGTGGCAAAGCCAGCTCTAGTCTTAGAGTATAGTGGTAAGTGATAGTGTTTGGTGAAGGTGTGTACTGAACTCCAAGTTGCAACTCCCAGAATATCCTGGGTTGGCACCCCCCTGAGGAAGGCTGTAAATGCAGCTGCTGCCCTGGTGGAGTGGGGCCTTATGCTAGCAGGAAATGGTTTTCCATGATGGGTGTAGCAAAAATTTATGCAATGTCCTATCCATTTTGAAATGGTCTGTTTTGAGATAGCCTTTCTTGTGATGCTGTAGCATAGGATACAAAGAGCTGGTTAGATTTTCTGAAAGCCTTAGTTTTATCCAAGTAGTAACATAGTTGCCTGTGAATGTCCAAGGAGTGCAGGAGTCTTTCTCCTTTGTTCTGTGGATTTGGGAAAAAGGTGGGTAAATGGATGGTTTGATTTAGAGCCACACTGGATACCACATTTGGCATAAAGGAGGGGTTAGTTCGTAGAGAGACTCTGTCCTGATGAAAAATGAGGAAAGGCTCCACTGCCATTAGTGCCTGTAGCTCTGAGACTCTTCTGGCTGAAGTAATTGCTAGCAGCAGGGCAGTTTTCCATGATATAAACTTTAAATCAGCTGAGAAAGCTGGCTCAAAAGGTGGTAGCGTAAGCTTTTCCAGAACAAAGTTGAGGTCCCAAGTTGGCGTGGGTGCTCTCCTGGGAGGCCTTATGTTTTTGGCCCCTCTGAGGTACTGCCTTAGAAGTGGATGTGAAAATAAGAGAGGATCCGTGTTGTTGTGAGCTGAAACAGCTGACGCGTGGATTTTAATAGATGAAAAGGAAAGTCCTTTGTGTAACATCTCAGTTAAATATTGTAGAATCTGAGGTATGTCCGGCTCAAGGGGATTTTGGCCTTTAGCTTGGTTCCAGGCTCAAAATCTTTTCCATTTCTCTGAGTAGGCTTTCCTGGTACTGGGCCTCCTGGCCACCAGAATGACATCCATAACAGCTTGTGATCGAGGAGCTGGCTGGTTGTTTAGGTGATTTGCCATGCAGCCAGATTTAAGGTCTTGAGCTGGCTGTGTAGAATCTGACTGTCTTGCTGTGTGAGCAGATAAGGAAGTTGTGGTAAAATCCATGGTGGGTCGTGGGCCATGTTCCTTAGTAGTGGGTACCAGTGCTGGCGTGGCCAGTCTGGGGCAATGAGTATCATTTGTGGTCTCTCCATTCTGACTTTCAGTAGCACCTTTGTTAGAAGGGGCAGTGGAGGAAAGGCATACACTGTCAACATTTTCCAACTGAATGAGAGTGCGTCCACTTTCCAAGCTTGATGGTGGAATGTCCTTGTGCAAAATTTTGGTAGCTGATAGTTTTGGGGGTTGGCAAACAGGTCTATGTCTGGGCGGCCCCATTTTTGAGTTATCATTGCAAATACTTGTGGATCCAGTTTCCACTCGTGGGGATCCATGATGTTTCTGCTTAGGTCGTCTGCCAATGTGTTCTTTCTTCCTGTCAGGAATTGTGCTTGTAATTGAACTTGGTAAGTCAGTGCTGTGTTCCACAAGGTCATTGTTTGCCTGCATAGAGGGTAGGAGTGTGTACCCCCTTGCTTGTTTATGTACCACATTACTGTGCTATTGTCTGTCCTTATTATAAGTTGTCCTGGATGTAAGAGGTCCTTGAAAGCTGTCAGAGCATTCTGTACAGCTAGCATTTCTTTTGGATTGATGTGCAGATATCTTTGATCTGTAGTCCATTTGCCTTGAACGCACTTGTCCTGCCATGTGTGCTCCCCAGGCATAGTCCGATGCATCTGTTGTCATAGTTTGCCTGGTTGGGGTAAGGTGAAAGGCTGACCCTTGTTGAGGAGACATGCCTGTGACCACCATAGAAACTCCTGTTGAAGGCAGGGAATGAGAGGTATCATTGTTTCCAAGCTGTGGCTGTGTTGAGTCCATACGCTTTTCAGGTACCATTGTCATTTCCTCATATGCAGTTTTGCAAATGGTATTAGTAGTATGCAAGATCCCATGAATCCCAAGGCCTGCAGAATTTTTCTTGCAAGGAGTTGGGTCTTTGTTGCCATTATTTTGAAGTATTGAGTTAGTTGTAGTTGCTTGTCTGGCGTGAGATAAGCCATCTGGGCAGTTGTATTCAAGCTGGCACCCAGGAATGTCATGTTTTGTGAGGGCACTAGTTTTGATTTCTTTTCGTTTACTGTGTACCCTAGGCAACTTAGAAGGTGTTTGACAAACGCCAGATGTTGTAAGAGAATGTCCTTGCTTTCTGCTTGGATGAGGCAGTCGTCCAGGTATGGGTATTTTGAATTCCTCTTTGTCTGCAGTATGCAATTACTGGTGCCAGGCATTTTGTGAAGACCCTGGGCGCAGTAGATAAGACAAAGGGCAGTGCAGAGAATTGGTAATGGGTTGAACCTGCAATGAAATGGAGGTATCTTCTGCAATTTTGTCTGATAGGGACATGCAGGTATGCCTCCTTGAAGTCCAACGTTACTAGCCAAGCCTTCTTGCCCAACATGGGAAGAAGCTGCTGTAGTGTTAAGATCTTGAATTTGGGTACTTGCAAGTAGGTGTTTAGAATTGAAAGGTCCAGAATGGGTCTCCATGCATTGTCCTTTCAGGGGACCAGAAAGAGTCTTGAGTAAAATCTTTGGCCTTGCTCCTGTGTAGGCACCAGCTGAATGTCTCTCATGTCCATGAGAGCTGCAATTTGTTTTTGTGCCTCTGCCCATTGATTTTGTGGCAGGTTTGGCATTCCTGTTATCCTTGGCAAGGTGTGAAAATGGAATCTGTATCCTTGTGAGATAATGTCTAGGACCCATTTGTCCTTTGTGATGATGTGCCAGTTGTCTGCAAAAAATGCTAATTTTCCTCCCAAGGGAGCTGCCAAGAGAGTTTTGCTTGGCAGTTTGAGGGTTAAGTCATTGTGTTTGTCTTCTAGTAGTTTGGGACCTGTCTTCTCCTCCCTTCTGTGTTGCAGTGCCCCATTGGCGAGGTTTGTAAGGAGTTTGTGCTTGACCTCTGCCCCTTGGCCTGTATTTACCCCTCTGTGGCCTGTCAGAAGCTGGAAAGGACCAATTTTTTGTTGGCCAATTTCTGCTGAAGCGAGGGGGTTGTACCTGTAAGAAATCCTTGACCATCTGCATAGACTTTGCCTTATCCTCCATTTTCTTTAAAACCTCTTCTGCTTTGACACCAAATAAGACATCCTGCTGTAAAGGTGCATCTAGTAATTTTGCTTTAACATGATCAGGCAGAGTTTGTTCCTTTAACCAAGCATGCCTACGTATGACAGACCCAGTAACAGCTGCTCTACAGGAAGCTTCCAAGGAATCAAATCCACATTGTAAAGTATGATTGCCTTCCTGTTCAGCTGCATGCAACAGATCCTGCAATTCCTTGAATTCAGACTATTGAGTGTGTGCGCTCATCTTTTGTTTTAATTGAGACATTAGGAATTGCTGATATTTCAGCATGTGAAATTGACAATTTAATGCTCTCATAGCTAGAGTAGCTGAGGTGTAAACCTTCTTCCCCCACCTATCTAGTGCTCTAGAGTCCCTTTCAGAGGGCACAGGATTTTTAGCCATAGAAGCCTTAGCTCGTTTGGGTCCCTGGGAGATTGTTTCTGGGTCAGCAACAGGGCTTTTGTAAAGGAATTTGTGTGAATCAGGCACTCTACAATATCTGTCTGGTTTGGCTGGAGCAGGAGGCAGAGAATCGGGATTTAGACTAGATTCTAAGTAAACATCATCCACAATGTCTAAAACTGGAGGGATAGCAGGTGGTCTGTGCTGGGGAAGTAAAAGAAACTCTCGGAGCCTTTTCTTTGAGTCGGAGTAGTCCTGACCTTCCCAGTGAAAATGTTCCCTCATGGTATGTAAGGTTTCCCCAAAGGAGTAGTCTTCAGGGGGAGATGCTGTGGGAATGGAGTCTTCAGCATCAGAATCTTCATAAGGGGTAAAGGAGTAATCCTGTTCCTCAGAGGAGTCTGAGGAAATAGAAACCTGATCAGAGGAGGCATAATCCTCCTCTTGTCTTGGCCTTTTGTCTGGGGGGGGGGGGGTTGGAAGCTCCTGATCAGAGTAATCAAATCTTCAGCCATCTTAAGCATCTGTTTCTTAGGCATGGGGCCTTGAACTGGAGACTGATGTACAGTCTTTTTAGGTTTTAAAGGAGTCTTAAGCTTAGCATAAGATTTTATGGTGAGAGTAGTCGGTCTAAAGACACCTTCTGTAACCGAAGATGTTTCCACAGCACCGGCTTCTCCTTCTGTAATGTTGTTGGTAGGACCTAAAGGAAATGGCTGCGTCGACCTAGTACTCTCTGACAGAGAATCCGAAGAGGTCTGGGGTTCCAATTCTGCAGTCGTCAGGGGCTGCGTAGGCGCCTCACTGAAAACCGGAGAACAGGCGACAGGCCCAGCCGAGGCCTCGGAGTCTGGCTTGGGTCTAGGCTGCCTGTCCTTATCTTTGCAGTTTTTATGCACGTCGGTAGTCGGTTGCTCCGACGGCATAGTGTAATTAAATTTCCTACCGAAGTAGTGTCGAGCGAAATCAAAGCGTCGCTTTATAGTTTGCTTATTGAACCTAGCACAAAACCGACAACCAGTGACGTGGTGGTCTGGGCCTAGGCAAGGTATACAATAAGAATGAAAGTCCTTATGAGGTATTTGCTTCCCACAAGAAATGCAATAGTTACCTTTTTCTGACATCGGACTGAGGCAAGAAAAGGTTCCCCAATGGGGTACTTAGCTTTGAAGACTTCGGACTGAAATTCGATTCGAAAATCTCAGTTGTCGGCCAACCGGCACTTGCGAACTGCTTCTGCTTCGGGCACCGTGCGGCAAGAACGACTGAAGAAAATGGCGTCGGATGCCTCTTTGATACCCCTGGCGCAGTGACGTCAGGGAAGAAGTGACAGCAACCGACGCCAGACCAAGATTTTGGAATTCAGGCCGACTACGGGAGCGCCTGACGAAAGGATAACTCAAGTGTGATGACTGCAGCAGGGTAACACGATGAACATCATGAACTTGCACTCATTGCAAACATTCTTAACCCTGGAAGATGCTGACATTTGTGCAGTCACGAAAACCTAGTTCAAAGCTGTGGAGAGCACCCCAACCATACCAGGTTACTCATCCTATCATTTATTCATACCCCAAACCATGGGCAGCAAAGGTAAAAGGAGGTGGAGTTGCAATATATATTAAAGACAAACACATATACAGGCTGGTCAAACAGTATGACGTACAGGAGACACTCCAGGTGCAGTTAACCGGTGACAAGACTCCTATTCAAATCATAGCTAGCTACAGGCCCCCAACTTTGACTTAAGATGTCCACTCCATCTATCTGGACCTCTTCAAATCTATCAAGATTCAACCCTTTACCCTGATCCTGGGTGAATCATAGATTGGAAGAACTACTCATGCCAAAACACAAATGCTCAGATTTCTTGATTTAGTCATTGCAAATGCCTTGGACCAGCTGGTCAACACACCCACAAGAGGTGATAACACCTTGTACTTGGTATTAACCAACATGAGTAACCACTGCAGCATCCCACCACAAAGCAGTCACGTTCAAAGTCACCCCCCCCCCCCAGCTAGGGTCAGACAAAAAAATCTCTCCAAAGCTAATTACAACCTCCTGAGGGAAGGTATAAACATCTTCACAGTCCTCTCCCCCTCCACAGGAACAGGCACATATGTGCAAACCTACACCAAAGTACTATACAAGCATTCATATAGCTGCATGGAATCAGGAATACCAGATAGGACAAAATCCTCCTCCTCAAGGAAGAGTAAACCTGTCTGGTGGACATCTGCAATAAATAAACTCTGTAATAAAAGGGAAAAAAAATTGCTGTCCAGGATCAAGAAGCAGCAGGAGCCTAACTGGAAGCAATCTCTCCTTCGCCTAAACAAGCAAATAAGAACACTAGTGAAATCCTCCAAAGCAAACTTCAAGTTCAAACTAGCCACATCTACTAAAGACAGTCATAAGGTCTTCTTCACATATGTTCGTAATCTCAAAGGAAGCACTCAGATCTGCTCAGAACTGGTGGTCAAGGACACCACATACACAAATGCTGTAGATATAGCCAACCTGTTGGCAGACAGGTTCAGTGAAAACTTCACGCCTCTGTCCCACCCATCAGTAAATCAGGACATCCCCAGCACCTGCCCCCTCTCCTTATCTCTAGACAGCAAGTCATGCTGTCCTCGCAAAGGCAAAAAGTACAGCCTCTATGGGACCCGATAACATTCCAGGCTGCATCCTACATGAACTCAGGCAGGAACTTGCAGCTCCATTAGGCAGCCTATTAAACCAAAGCCTGAGTACTGGCTTCATCCCAGCTGAGTGGAGGACAACCACTGTCATCCTTCTGCACAAAGGTGGAGTGTCCACTGAGCCATGAAAATTATAGATCCATCAGCCTAACTAGCCTGATCTGCATGGCCGAGGAACAGATTATCATGGACCTCATTAACAAGGTCATTGGCAACGTCCAATCACTCGATCCCACACAGTTTGGTTTCACCAAGGGGAGGTCATGCCTGTTAAATTTGGTCAACTTCTTTGAGACAGTCACCAAAGCCATGGACGCAGGGAAGATGGTGCACACCACCTACCTTGACCTGGCCAAAGCCTTCGATACTATTCCACACTCGAGTATAATAGATAAACTCTCTCAACTAGGCATCAATATGTTACCAGATGGATAGCAAACTAGCTCACTGATAGAACCCACCTAGTCAAAATAGGGGAAGCCACCTCAAGCAGTAGACCACTAATGAGTGGTGTACTCCAGGGATTGGTCTTGGGGCCTTTGTTGTTTGAGATATACTTTTCTGAGGTACAGGCTAAAACCAGTGGGCTATGGCTGACCAAGTTTGCAGATGACTGCAAGCTGGGCGCTGTCATAAATTCCCCCAGTGATGTGGACATCTTCCAAGAGGGTCTCACCCAAACAAATCACTGGTGCAAGAAACATGGCCTCCAACTGAATGCCAAAAAATGCATCATCATCCCCTTTGGGGAAGAGTGACGTCCCCACAAATTATCACATTAACCGCAAGGTCTTAAGCATGCAATCAGTTGTGGGAGACTTGGGAACCCAGGCTGACAGCAAACTGACTTTTGACCACCATACTGCCTCCATTGCACTGAAAGCTTTCTACATGGTCCACCTCATTAGTAAGGGTATCTCATCCAGGGACAAGGAGGTTATAATATCCCTGTATTCTTCCCTTATAAGACCCATTATTGAGAACAATGCCCCTTTCGGCATGTACCTCACAAAGAACATGCAGCAGCTGGAGAGACCACAGAGGTTCCTCACAAGGAGAATCCAGGGCCTAGGGCCCCAAACATCTACCCTACACAGATAGGCTAACAGCCCTATCCCTCTACTCAGTCTCAAACAGACTCATGAGAGGTGACCTCTGTCTGGCATACAAAGCAATCTCAGGCCCCACCTTGATGGGACTGCTGCATTTCCGCAAGTCTACCTTCACTCGAGTAACCCGCATGCACGACCTCAACCTGGTCTGTGACATTAATAGGACTTATTGGCAGGACGGATTTGTGTCTCAGAGACTCCCGCTTCTGTGGAACAGATTCCCCCTCCATGTCAAGCAGAGTCCCTCATTAACCCTTTTTAAGAGCAACCTGGATAACTGGATGGGGAACAGAAAATACACCCCTGGGATTCCACCTGTGTCCCTGCTGGACAGGGGCATCTGGTGTTGACTTGTCGGAACATGGGCTAAATTCTTGGCTAGGCTTGTAAGAGCCTCAGGGCCAATAGCCTAGTAACTTCCTATGATCCTATGCTCCTATGGTTTAGCTGAAGTGGTTATTTTTGTTGGTGTGAATTAGTACTGTTGTAAATGGAACATGCTAGAGTTTCCTTCTCTATATATTTTGACACAGAAGGCCAAAGTAACATGCCTCTATACTTCTTTTGGTTGAATCAGTACCCAGGTGATCACAATGGAAAAATCTGATTTATTCCTGTTTTAATGCTGTAAGAATTACTACTCTAGGATCTTTCATGATGATTCCATCTTCCACCATGAGCTCATCTCTGTAGAGAAACTACTTCTGTATGTCAAGTGGTAAACTAGTTTGTCATGCTGACCACCCTTGACTGATAACATTTTTCAGCTTCTGGAGAGCTGTGTGATTTCTGAGTTTATCAAGACGTGATGAGAAAAAATTACTGACTTCCATGACTTCAAAGTCTGCTTTCGCATTGTCACACTGTTCTTTTGTTTGTCTGGGTGCTCTTGACAAAGCATCAGCAAGGTATAGAAATTTGCCATTTGTATAGGCAATATTAAAAATTGTACTTTTGCAATTTTAACATCGTGGGTTGCAAGCGTGCTGGAGCTGTATGTATGGACTTTTTAGAATTGTCACTAGAGGGTGGTGATCAGTCTCTATTTGAACTGGTTTGCCATAAATATAATCAATGAACTTCGAACATGCAAACACAACTACCAAAAGCTATTTTTCAATTTGTACATACTGCATTTCAGTTTGGGTTAAAGTTCTGGATGCATAGACAACTGGTATGCCTTCTTGAAGACATGCTACACCAAGACCATACTTCAAAGTATCATACGAAAGAGTTACTTTATAGGTTTGTGAACATCATAATATCTCAGTGTGGGTGGACTGGCAATTTTCTGTTTCAGAACATCAAATGCTTTTTTTGCAACTCTGGACAAAGGCCCATGAAAAATAGGTACAACTGGCCAAAAAATCTGTATGCTGACTAACATAAAATTTGCATATATAATTATGTTACCTACCCACTTCAGTGGAATTGTGGGATACCAACTTTTAAACGCAAACTGAAGAATAGACAAAATATGATCATGAAATACAAAATAAACAGAAGAACAATAGTGTTTTATTTATATTAATATTTGAACTTGCATCGAACTTTGAACTTGTGTAAAACTAAAGTACAATTTTCTTTATCCTTACAACTTGCGTTCATCATCCAGTATCCTGCTTAATCCAGTTTATGCTTGAAGGCAACCTGAGGCCTCTCCCAGCACTCAACAGGCACAAGCCAAGGCCGTAAGCAAATCCTGAACAGCATGCTAACCATCACAGAAGCAAATTCATACTCACTACCACACACCTACAGACAATCTGGAGGCTCACCAAACACCTGCAGCAAATCTTTGGGATGTCATAGCAAACCAGAGCATCTAGCAAAAATGTGGACAAAGAAGGGATTTGAAGACTCCACACCAGAGAAACCAAAGTCAAGAGACATACTGGGCCATATTTTCTCCTACAAAATAAGTCTACAACTGCAGAGTAACTGTAAGTTACTCTATCTGAAACATGGCATGAGGTTAATGTTAGGGTTAGAGCTTTAGTACTACATATTTAGTGCCAAGGTTAGACTTATGGTCCTTATGTCAACAAGCAAGCAGTTCAAAAAAATTTTTGATAAATTTATTTATGATTTCACCAGGCAGCTGTAATTCATTTCTCTCCTTCTGAAAAATAGTGTATGCTAACAAGTTATGCCTGTCCAGAAGAAACAACTAATACTTTAAAATGAAGAAGGTTATGAATAAAAAACATTCAAGACAGGAATGAAAAGTAAAAAATGTCCTCCCGATAAATTTAATATATTTTTCAATACAGCTATCAGCACTGCCACTGTGCCCAAAAAAGTGACCATTACAAAAATGAATTGAAGACCAGTAAAATATTTAAATTTTAACTGGGCAGATATCCATGAAGGGTTAAATAATCAAACCCAAATTTACAAAACTATAGCTAACCAGATCACCTATTATACAAGCAGACTGAATCTTCTACCCAACACAGATGTATGGATAGCCAGTTTACACCTGCAATTTCTCTATTCCCAACCCATCTTAGTTAACTTCTTTTAAATTGTAATTGAAGCAGATAGCCTTCCTGCAACTTACTCCCATCTCCCCTTCTGCAAACCACCATTGCCAGCAACCTTCCTACGGTCTCTACCCACTCCACACTTGGGAAGTGTCTCTGCTTATACCAGCACTGCAATACTACGTCTCCTCATTCGCAGCTCTCAACTGCAATACTATCTAAACTAAAGGAAAATGAGAGACAAAAGGAGCCAGAGGAAGTCGACCGAGCCCCCAGAGAGAAATTTTCTCATCTTGAGATTTCTGATCCTGACTGCTGTACAGTACTGTTGTGATCCTAGGTCTGGGTCTCATGTGTCTGCTCTTGGATGGCATTCCTGGAGCTGCAGGGCTGCAGGTACTTGCTCTTCTTGGCTTGGCTGTTGGCTGCCATTGGCAGAAGCTGAAGCAGACTGCAGAAGTTTAACTTTACTTAAGAAATATTAAAAGAAAAAAAAAACAGCTTTATAGCTCCTGACCTGCTCTTCCACTCCACTTGCTATGTGCTGTGCTGCTGCCATCTGTATGAGACTACAAGACCCACTAGTCTACGAACGTAGTTAACGTATGTAACAAAATAAAAAATAAAAAATAAAAAAGGTAAACAAACTCTAACAGAAACCATCTGAGCTGGGAGAGCCCTATTCCAATAGGCTGGCAGTCTCCCTCATGAAGTTGACATCATCGTGCATATCCTGTATGTGAGGATGTCAGCGACAACGTCCAAAAAAAAATTTAAAAAAAACCTCTGGGAATTAAAGGGACCACTCGGGAATTTGTGGCACCCCATTATTTGGACCTCAAAACTGGTAAATACCAAGGAATTCAGTACAGTTGAAAGGTATGAACGGTGCTGAAACCTCACTCAGGCCTGGGATGAACTTTCCTAAATAGTTGACCATACCAAGAAAATGTTGTAAAGACGTGACATTTTCTGGAACTGGCATCTGAAGAATTGCTGCTTGCTTAGACGGATATGGTTGTAAGCCAAAACTGATAAAAAAATGACCCACATAAGTAACCTCTTTCAGTTTGAATTTACACTTCGGAGGATTCAGTTTAAGATTTACTTCACATTCGACTTCGCCATTTTCCTCTACAATAATGTCGTCTACTATGATAGCACATGGATAACCTGAAAAATATGTTCCACCGCATGATGAAATACTTCACCGGCAGAATTTATCCAAAATGACATTCTCAAGAATCTGTATCTATCAAATGGTGTACTGAAAGTGGTTAAGAACAAAGATTTATGATCCAGCGAAATTTGCCAAAATAAACTTTTTGCAAGTAAAACTGAAAAAACAGTGGCTTTCGGCATGAGAGCGGCTACTTCTCCTACTGTACGCATCGGATGATGAGGATGTTTAAGCACTTTGTTTAAATCTCTCAGATCGATACATATTCAAATATCATCGGAGCTTTTCTTATAAGAAAAGCTATGACAATGAAGGATACCCATTCAGTCGGTTCTTTTACTGGAGTAAGGACACCTAATTTACCACTTTGTCAAGCTCTGCTTTTACTTTGCTCTGCATTGCTACCAGAATTTTCCTTGTTGGTCTGACAACTGGGTTTACGTCATGGAATATGCGATTGGAAGTTTGCCAAGCTTGTCTGTGAAAATATCAGCATATTCACAAAAATATACTGTGTAAAACTATTGTGGTTGTTTAGATTTATATGGTGGACCTCTTTATTAAATGAAATCAGTCCAATTCTCAAACTGTCTTTGAGGCCTAACAATGACTGCACGTGTCTTTTGCCTATGTAAAACTGCAAGTCATACCTGTTCCCAACAGAATGGCATGTGAGAACTACTGCGCCATCAGTGTGAATCTCTTCACCACCATAAGCAGCCAGTTTTGTACATTTTGCTGAATCAATTTCTCACCAGCTCTTACTTTTGCAAACATTTGTGCTGATGATATAACATTGCACTTAGATGCAGAGTCTACTTTAAGCTCTGTAGGTTTCCCATTAATTCAAACAGTACAAAATATTTCACTCTTTGCTGCCAACTGATAATCTACTGTGTTAACTGTTTCATCAACCACTGACAGAGACACCATCAACATAAAAAGTTTATTCACAGCTCTCTATTTGATGTACTTGCTTCTTAAGATGCTCTCTTTTAATAAACATAGATGCCACTTTAGAATAGCAAAGCCTTTCAAATTATTCCACTTTTTACATCTGTGATATTGCTGACCAAAAGCTAAACACTTCTCTTGTTTTGGTTCAAGACTGCCCCCACAATTATAACAGCCAACAATAAGGTTGGTTGTTGTGGCCCCATTCAGTTTACATTTCTTTTTCATCTTAGCTATGTGTTGTACACTATCAACATTTGCACTGTCAGACACTGCATGCACGATTTTCTAATTCTTAAGTATATTTGTATGCTTTTCTGTAAGCTCATATATTTAACAAATCTCAGTGGCTTTGCTCAACGTTAAATCACTGTCTCAAAGCAAAATCTTTCTCACTGCATCATTAATAACACCAGACACAAGCCTGTCTTTTATACACTCATCTCTCAGATCACCAAATCTGCACGTGTTTGCTTTATTTCTTAAGTCGGTAATATATGCTGCTATAGTTTCATCAGGCTTTTGATTCCTTGTGTAAAACATGTGCCTTTCCATTGTAATATTCATTTGAGGGTTACACATTTCTCTAAATTTGCATTTTAAGCACTAAGGGTCTTCACGCATTTCAGCCTGTATCACAATATGGCAGTTCTCTCCCTCCCCTGCATACACGGCAGGTGCATACACAAATGAACGTTCCCTCTTAATGGCTCCAGAGTCAGCCAAAGTAAGAAGTATGAATGCCTTTATATGTGCATCCTTATCAGAAAATACAGCCTGTATGAAAATATCATATTCTTGCTCAAACACTCGCCAGTTCTCAGCAATATTATTATCAAACACCAGCGGTCCAGGTCTATGAAATCCTTCTGCCATAACAACAAAATACAGTTAAATATAAGCATAGACCAGGTACTTGTAATTATGTTCAAATGCACAACACTTTCTCTGAAAAGGCTTCACTTCAACACTGCAACATTCCAGAAAATTCAGATACTTCAAAAAGTTTTAGTTAATGCAAAAATGTAGCACACTGCAAAAAAATGCAGTAGTTTCAGACTTTCCATACATTTTAACACCAGAAATTATTTTGAACACTTTTATATTTATTTCAAATTTATCAGTATGTCGCAATTTCAGACATTTTGTTTATCTTAGTAATTATTTCTAATGTTTTTGAATGCTTCTCCATTTATTCAGCGACTGAAAAATCATTTAAACCAGTTTAAGTATCTTTGAATAACCCCTGACCTGTTTGCGAATTGGCTCCTGTATTTTCCTCCATTTCTAACTGCGTGCCTCATGGTTTGCGAGTTGCTTCACCTTCAGATCCCATTCTGACACCATGTCGCATGTCTCTTGTATTCAAATGAGACACTGTAGCACTGTGATGGGTTCTCATTGTTTATTGTACATAAACACATCAGGAGCTGTAAAGTACAGTTTTGTACCTACCATAAATGTAGATGTCCGAACTGGATAGCATCTGCAGTCATAACAAGTGGGTTGTCCTGTCGTCAGGCAGCCCTGCAGTCGGCCGGATTCCAAAGTCCGGGTCCGGCTTCGGCTGATGTCGCACTCCACCCGACGTCATCTCTGTTGGTCTTCGGGTATAAAAGCATCAGCCGACGCCATTTTCCTCAGTGTTTCTTGCCCCAGATGCCAGTAGCCCTCTTGCAGGCTAAAATTTGGATAGATGCCAATGTTTCCAAATAGATAGAGGTAAACACAACAATAAGCATGTATGTACATATATACAAACAAATACACCATAAAAGACTCCCCAACAGCTAGCTATTAGGAGGGTAAACACCCTAGGAGTACCACAGAGGGAAGGAGGGAGGGTAATCCTGACTGCAGATGCTATCCAGTTCGGACATCTACATTTATGGTAGGTACAAAACTGTACTATGTCCTTCATGGATGCATCTGCAGTCATAACAAGTGGGTAGAATACCATAGCCAACTAGGGAGGAGGATAAAAGTAGATTATGGTGTGTTTAGGATCCCTTGCAGTACAGCAGTGGCAAACCCTGCTCGGGATCTGGAATATAGAGGCAAATTATAATGCTTGGCAAATGTATGCACGGAGGTCCAAGTAGCCGCCTCAATAATGTCTTTGGTTGCCACTCCTCGTAAGAAGGCTGTGGTAGTGGCTGTTGCCCTTGTGGAATGAGGTCTTATGTTCTGTGGAATTGGTTTTCCATGGAAGGAGTAACAGTATCGTATGCAATTTCCTATCCATTTGGAGATTGTCTGTTTGGAAATAGCTTTTCCTTCCCTTCCTGTTGCATAGGCTACAAAAGTTGGTCAGTCTTTCTGCTATTTTTGTTCTGTCCAAGTAGTAGCGTAGCTGTCTATGTACATCCAAGGTATGCAGTATTCTTTCCCTCTGTTTTGTGGGTTGGGAAAGAAGGTAGGTAGGTGGATTGCCTGGTTTAAAGACACTCTGGATACCACCTTGGGCATAAATGTAGGATTAGTCCTCATGGACACTCTATCTTGGTGGAAGATTAGGAAGGGTTGCACTGCCATTAAGGCCTGTAGTTCTGAAACCCTCCTTGCTGAAGTAATTGCCAGTAGGAAAGCAGTTTTCCATGACAGGTGTTGTAGGTCTGCCGTTGCTGCTGGTTCAAAGGGTGATAGTGTCAACTTTTCTAGCACAAAGTTTAAATCCCAAGCTGGTAATGGTGGTTTCCTTGGAGGTTTTACATTCTTGATTCCTCTGAGGAACTGCCTGAGCAAAGGGTGCGAAAAACAGGTGGATCAAAGCTGTATTCTGCTGAAATAGCTGATGCATGTATCTTGATGGAGGAGTAGGACAGGCCTGAATGAAGAAGTTCGCCAGATACTCCAGAATGTTAGGCATATCTATGTTTGACACATCTTTTCCTCTTTCCGTACTCCAAATGACAAACCTTTTCCATTTTCCAGCATAGTTCCTTCTTGTTGAAGGTCTGCGTGCTTCAAGAATAATGTCTTTAACTCTTTGGGAAAGTTCTGGATTAGCTGCTGCTATGTGATGTTCCATGCAGTCAGTTGCAGCGTTTTAGGTTTGGATGTATGATGCTGTAGTTGTTCTGAGTTAACATCAAAGGCATCAGGGTATTGGCCACATATTGTTCCGAGACATGCTCTTCAGTAGTGGGTACCAGTGTTGTCTTGGCCAGTTTGGAGCTATCAGGATTATCCTTGGACGTTCTTCCTTGATTTTTAGTAGTACCTTGTGTATCAAAGGAAGAGGTGGGAATGCATATGCTGTTAGGCCTTTCCAGTTGAAGGAGAGTGAGTCCACTTTCCATGCTAGTGGGTGGAATGTCCTTGTGCAGAATTTTTGAGCTGGTGATTGAGAGGTGATGCGAATAGGTCTATCTGTGGCATTCCCCATTTCTTTGAGATGGTCTTGAAGATGTCCGGGTGCAGCTTCCATTCGTGGGCATCCGAAGTGGTTCTGCTTAATATGTCTGCTAGAGTATTGTCTTTCTCCGGTACAAGTATTGCCTGTAACTGAATGTTGTAGCTGAGTGCCAGGGTCCACAGCTCCAAGGTCATTCTGCATAGGGGGTATGAATGAGTGCCTCCCTGTTTGTTGATGTACCACATGACTGTGGTGTTGTCTGCCCTTATCATCAACTGGCCCTCTTTGAGAAATGGTTTGAACTTTTGGATTGCCAGTTTTACTGCCAGCATTTCTTTTAGATTGATGTGCAGGTGAAGTTGATCCTGTGTCCACAATCCTTGCACGCATTTGTCCAGCATGTGGGCCCCCCATCCTAGGTCTGAAGCGTCTGTTGTGATGGTCTGGCTTGGTTGACATCTGCGAAAGGGTAGGCCTGGGTTTGACTGGCATGCCTGAGCCCACCATAGGAACTCCTGTTTTAAGCATGGAATTAGTGGGATTTCTGTTTCTAGACTGTGTCTGTGTTGGGACCATAAATTCTTTAGGTACCACTGTAGTTTCCTCATATGTAGTCTGGCAAATGGGACCAAGATTATGCATGATGCCATGAAGCCCAAGGCCTGCAGAACTTTTCTTGCTGTTAACTTGTTCAGTCTTGTTAGTGCCAAGAAGTAAAGAGGAAGTTCTTTTTGTTTTTCTGTAGTCAGGAATGCCATTTGTTGTATTGTGTCCAATTCCGCGCCCAAGAATGTCCTTGTTTGGGATGGTATCAGCCTTGACTTTTGTAAATTGACTGTGTATCCCAGTCCTTGTAGCAAGTAAATGACCCTTTGTAAATCTGTTGTCAGCTTGCTTTTGTTGTCCCCTTGTAGCAGGCAGTCGTCCAGGTATGGGTAAATTTGAATTCCCTGTAGTCTGCAATGGGCGATTACTGATGCCAGGCATTTTGTGAATACTCTGGGCAGTAGATAAGCCAAAGGGCAATGCTGAGAATTGATAGTGCTCTGATCCTGCAAGAAATCTGAGGTATCTTCTGCAGATTGGTCGAATGGGGACGTGCAGGTATGCCTCCTTGAGATCTAGAGTTACCAGCCAAGACTCCTTGCCCAGCATGGGAAGAAGTTGCTGTAGGGTCAGCATTTTGAATTTTGGGACAATGATGTATGTATTTAAGGTGGACAGGTGGAGAATTGGTCTCCAACGTTTTCCTTTCTTGGAACTAGGAATAGTCTGGAATAGAACCCTTTCCTTGTTCTGCTGTTGGCACTCTTTCCACAGCTTTCATGTTTGCTAACTCCATTATCTGGCGTAGAGCCTCTGTTTTTTGATTTGGAGGTAGATTTGGCATTCCTCTTTTGACTGGTAAAGTGTGGAAGTGAAACCGGTAACCTTGATCTATGGTTTGTAAAATCCACTTGTCTTTTGTTATGTAGTGCCAGTTCTTTGAAAATAAGGTTAACTTTCCGCCTAGAGGAGCTGCTATTTGTTCCCTGGTAGGCGGATTTAGGATTAAGTCACTGTGGTTGTGCTGATGTAGTGGCAGTGGCTGTGTCTGTGCCTCTGTTGTTACCTTGCCATTGTCGTCCTCTGTAGGCACCTCCTCTGGTTTGGTTTCTGCCTCTGGAACGTCTATTCCTGCCCCTTTGAAATTTTGTGGAGTCAGGAAAGGACCAATTTTTGGCAGGCCAGTTCCTGCTAAACCTTGGGGGTTGAACCTGCAAGAAATCTTTAACAGTTTGAACAGATTTTGCCTTTTCTTCCATTTTCTTCATAACCTGCTGGGCAGGTGTACCAAACAAACTTGTCTTGTCCATAGGAGCATCTAGCAACTTAGCTTTAACATGATCCGGTAAAGCTTGTTCCTTTAGCCATGCATGTCTTCTTATCACTGTGCCTGTCATGGCTGATCTAAATGAAGCCTCCAGTGCATCATAGCCACATTTTAAGGAATGGTTGCTAACCTGTTGTATGTTATTTACCATCTCTAATACATATTTCTTATCAAGAGATTCATCAGTGGTTAGTTTTTAGTTAACTGATCAAGCATAAACTCTTGGTATTGTATCATGTGAAACTGACAGTTTAAAGCTCTAGCTGAGAGAGTAGCTGAAGTGTAGACCTTTTTACCCCATCTGTCTAATGACCTTGCTTCCCTTTCAGAAGGAATAGGGTTTTAGCTGTGGTCGGCTACTGCCTTGGGACCCTGGGATATAGTTTCTGGGTCTGCAAGTGGGGCCTTGTAAAGGTGGTGATGAGTATCTGGCACCCTGTAAAATCTGTCTGGTTTGGCAGGGGCTGGGGGTAAAGAATCTGGAGCGGAGCAAACATCATTGAAAGCATCATCCACCACAGAGAGAACAGGAGGTATAGCTAAGGGCCTGTGCTGTGGGAGGTGCAGAAAGGTCCTAAGTCTTTTGCTGGAGTCTGAAAAATCCTGTTGCTGCCATTGGAACTGTTCTCGCATGGCATGCAAGGTTTCCCCAAAAGAGAATTCTTCTGGTGGGGAAGCAGCTGGAATGGATTCTTCAGCATCAGAATCTTCAAAATTGGAGAAGGGAGCCTCTGGCTGGTCAGTTATGTCTGATTCATCAGCAGAATCATCAGAAGACACTGGCTCAGGGGCTCTGCCCTAGGTCTCTTCTCTGGGGCTGAGAGGCCCTGTCTGGGTGAGATTGAGATCCTCTAATTAAAGAAATTAAATCTTCTGCCAAAGAAAGCATTTGAGAACTAGAAGAGGGCCTGGATGTGGGGGGTTTAACAGGCACTGTTTTAGTAGTCTTGGCTGCTTTAGCCCTGGCGAAGGCCTTAATGGACATGGCTGCTGGAGGCCTAGCAGCACCACGTGCTGGGGTAGAGACATCCAAGGGATGGTGTCTGATAAGTCAACCACCGTAGTGGGTAAAATTTCTGAGGTCGATTCAAGAGTTGTAGCAGGGGCCTCAGTTGTAAGAATAGGTTCAGCTGTACTTTGATCAGTTTTCTCGGTTTCGGCGAAACCGAGACACTCGCGGTTTGCTTTACCGTGGTTTCGGCCGAAACCGCGGACCGCGAGTGTCGGTCTTTATCTTTGCGTTTTTTGGTAGATTGGGTAGTCGGAGGATCCGACGGCATAATGTACGCAAAATCAGAACCGAAAAACTGTTCTGCAAACTCCGACCGACGCCTAAGCGTTCGTCGGTTGAAAGAGGCACAGGCCGAACAGGCTGCTACGTCATGGGCTGGGCCTAAACAAGGCAGACAGTAAGAGTGGAAATCTTTATGAGGTATTTGTTTCCCACAGGTTAAACAATTGTTAACTTTTTCTGACATCGGCTGAGGCAAGAAAGAGTCCCCAACGGGGTACTTAGCTTTAGAAGTCTTGAAGTAGTATTCGGTAGAAGTAATCTCTGGATCCGACCGACCGGCACTTGCGAACAGCTTCTGCTTGGGCCACGGCAAGAAAGACTGAGGAAAATGGCGTCGGCTGATGCTTTTATACCCGAAGACCAACAGAGATGACGTCGGGTGGAGTGCGACATCAGCCGAAGCCGGACCCGGACTTTGGAATCCGGCCGACTGCAGGGCTGCCTGACGACAGGACAACCCACTTGTTATGACTGCAGATGCATCCATGAAGGACATCTTGAAAAGTATATTTAAGCTAATTGACTAACTCATTACAAACACATTGGCATGTACATCTCTATTCATGCCTGCATTCACTCTGACTATACAAAATGACACTGATCTTGCACGTGCTCAGTAACTTATATGCATGTGCTATCTAGCTACAGTGGCTGACTAAGTACAATACACACAATGATCTACACTGCCCATGTTGCCTGCAGCTTCTTGTGTCTGACAAGAATGAGCACCATAACCTGCTGTCTCACAGCATACTCTTTGGCTCAAGCATTCCTGTCATATCAGACTTTTTTCTGCTGTTAAGCTCCAGCCATTTGCTCTTGGGCCAAACCCATGAGCTCCCTAAGCCTTGTCCTGAAGTTTAGAACATATGCCACAACAGACTTCTTGTGGGATTCACACTCACTCCCCTACTCATCACAAATCAAATCTAAAGGCCCCCTCAACCCATGCCCATAATATAGCTCAAAGGGTGAAAAACCTGTGGATTCCTGAGGTACCTCTCTATATGCAAACAGTAGATGCAGCAAATACTTGTTCCACTCTCTCTTAAACTGGTCTGCAAATGCCCGTAGTATGGTCTTTAGTGTAGAGTTTAACCTCTCAACAAGACCATTAGTCTGGGGATGGTAGGGGTTGGCCTTTAGGTGCTTCACCCCACAACATTTCCACAGACAAACCAGCAGGTCTGACATGAAATTGGCACCTCTGTCAGTCAGTATTTCTTTCGAGAAACCAACCCTGCTGAAAATCTCTAACAAGGCATTTGCCACCATCGCTGCCTCGGGGGACAGAGCCACCACCTCAGGGTATCTAGCAGCATATCTACTACCACCAGGATATACTTCTTAACTGTAGAACTTGGGGTACTCAGAGGCCCCATAATGTCCACAGCTACCCTCTGAAATAGCTCCTCAATCACATGTAAAGGCATCAACTGAGCTATGACTTTGTCTCCTGCCTTGCCTACCTTTTGACACTGCTCACAGGTCCTACAGTAAACTGTTACATCCCTTGCAATCACACGCCAATAAAAGTTCTGCATAATACGTTTCTTGGTATGCTTTATGCCTATATGACCTGCAAAAGAAATGTCATGGGCTATGGCTAGAAGTGCCAGATGGTAGGCAGTGGGCACTACCAACTGCTGTATTACATCATCCTCTAGCCCTCCTTCAGGGGTCCACTCTCTATACAGTAACCCTTTGTTCCAGTATACAGACATCCCTTTTCTTTGACAATCAGGTGTCTCCTTAGCTATCTCCTTCAAGCTTCGTAAGGTAGGGTCCGAATGCTAAGCCTGTCTCATCTCTACTTTTGTGAACCCTCCCAGCACCCCTTCCACAGGAAGCCTAGTATCTTCTGACAGCAGTGCCTCACTGTCAGCCTGAGTACTACCCATTCACGTCTGTTCTTGCAGTCACTTTGTCCACGGAAACATCAGTAACTACCAGCAGCTGTGGCTCACTTTCAGGCTCACTGCTACAGGGTAACTCCCTCCCTGAAATAGCCACATCACCAGCTTCAGGTGTGGGGTTTGTCTGGGTCTCCCCCCAGCCTACCATACCTACATGCCTGTCTCCAAGCCTGACTGCATGTAACTGCATGCACACAAGGTACTGCATTATCACAATCTTTCCCTATCAAAACATCTGCAAGAATATCCTCAAACATAGCTACCCAATTGCTTCCTTTTCCACCCTCCCAGTTAAGGGGAACCCAGGATAAAGGTATTTGGAATAGGATCCCTCCTAAAGCTCTGACTGGAGTGGACTGCCCAAGCAAGTACTGCTTCTCTTTAACCACTGCAGGCTTCACAATAGTTTTGTCAGAGGCTGTGTCTCACTTAGCAGTGGCCTGTCTTCCATCCACTAAGATAGGATACAAACTTCGGTGACAGTTTGGTACCCCTGTTGTATCCAGACAACTTACTACTGGCATGCTGTTATTCCCACTTGCTGGCTCCTTAAACTTTTGTTCCCCCACTTTGCTTCAGTGGACATTAGTATGCTACATGGCCCCCCGGTTACGTTTAAAACATCTAACCCTTGATCCTGGCCATGCACATGAACTAGTGGCTTCCCTTGTTACTAGTAGACTCTGTTGGGGTGATTTGGGCTGCCAATAATGGATTCCCTTATATCCATCTGCAGCACTAGGTATCCCTTCTTGTGAAGTGATGTCCTGCTTGCTAAACAGAGATCCCCTTTTCTCTGCAGCTCATCTGCAGAGTTACACTCCCAGACTGCTAACCAGATTCTCATGTCCTTAGGCAAAGTGCTAAGGGCTTGTTCCCTCACCAAAAGGTCTGCCAGTCTTTCAAAAGTGGTGACCTGATACCCACTAACCCACCTATGAAAATAAGTGCTCTCAGCAATATAATCACATACACTTTCATCTGCCTTGCGTCTATGCTCATAATTTTTTTTTCTGTAAGCTTCAGGTGTTAACTTATAACAGTTCAACAAATGTTGTTTTACTATATTACAGTTTAAACCATCAGTATCAGACAATTTAACAGCAGTTACAGCTTTACCATGAAGTAAGGGGGTCAGAAACCATACTTGGAGCTCTTGGTCAACATTATATTGTTTGCATACTCTTTCAAATATATGAATAAAACTATCAAAGTCATCCCTCTGCAAACTGTGGAAGAAATTTACTGACCTTTACTGTTTCTGGGGTCTGGTTACTCCCTTCCCCATTACCTCCATAACCCTGAAGAAGGGTCAGCATTTCTTTCTCATGCTGATGCTGCTTCTCCTTTTCTTCAGCCTCCAAATGTCGCAGTCTCTCTTCGGTCTCATGTTGAGGCTCCTCCTCCTTTTCTTCAGCCTCCAAATGCTGCAGTCTTTCTTTGGTCTCATGTTGATGCTGTTTCTCCTTTTCTTCAGTCTCCCAACACCGCAGTCTCTTTTTTTTTTCAATCGCCAAACGTCTGGACTCCAGTTCAAGTCCTCTGAGGAAAAGGTGAACTGTCCTGTTTCTGGAGACTGCACGTCTTCGATACCAGACTGGTTGTCCTCCTGGCCACTGATCCACTCTGCAGCTGCAATTAAAGCTGAAATCATTTCCTCTTTAGTCCGGTTAGCATGCACCAGTCCTTTAGCTTCTCATACATACCTTGGCCAACTGGTTCTTTATCAGCTTACCACAACCCTCTGCTGGCATCTTTGCCTGCTTTCCCTGACTAAACTAGACTAACAAAAATAAATAAAACTGTTGTGAAAATGAAACTCTGAATGTTTATCTTGTGGCTGTTGATAGTACACACACTAACAGTGACAACTGCCCACAGGCTACTGAAGTCCAATTAATATCTCACTGCTCTGACACCAAAATGTAATGACTTCTCTTTACCCTGGGTCAATAATCAAGGAGCCTCAATCCTCATCACTGACACTGGCGAGAGACTGTCACTAAAAACAGGAATGGATTTACACTATTTCAAATGCAGCTTTCTGCATCATGCACAATTTCCCCCAAGAGCACACAGGGAACATGCTCCACTGGGACTGGACTCTCTGTCTCTCCAGATACCAAACAAGAATCACTTTGGAGCACTGTGTCCTAGTTCCAAGTAGCTGACACACCCACACCTGGGTATGTGATTTTCAAACACACACACACACACACACACACACACACACACACACACACACACACACACACACACACACACACACACACACACACACACTCCTGGGAAAGGCTGGTACAGATTTACTAGCTGTACCCCTTCTGTCCAGAGTACAAGGTAACCTCGCTGCCACTAGTCAACCACTGTCAGGCTCTTACAAGGGTATCCAATTATACTGAGTGAAATCAATAACAACATAAATGGTAGAGTGTAACCAAAGCAGCCAAGCCTTTCAGCGTACCCAAGGTGTCACTTAAATAAGAACAAGTACTCTCAAGATTTCAAAAGTATTCTTTAAAAGACCAGCCACAATGAATGGTATAAAATATTTAATAATAAATAATAAAATAGAAAACATGAGAGTACTAAATATCTAAGTGCAATAAACATCAGAGTTTCAATCACAGGAGAAATAAACATAACATAGTTGGACAGATTCAAACAGATGCAGAAAAACAATACTCAACTAACCTCACTGGTATTTCCTGACTGTCTAAAGAATAACTATTCCCTAGTTAACTTAATTAATACAGCAAGGAAAGATTAGATGCCGAAATGCTTACTTCCAAAAGGCAAGGTGATGAGCTTCTAACAGACTGAAATGAACAACACCTACCAACTAACTGACTGTGATAACTGTCATAGATTTTTATATCAGGATCCAAAGAAAACAAAACAAGCTGCTGTTTGAGTTCTATCCTCTCAGTGCTGGTTATAGAATGACATCACATTTGATCACCTGACTCTGGTACAACACACACAAAGAGCTTTGCTAAGGTCTGTTGCAGTATTTGAAAATTATAGAACAATTCTGAAA
This sequence comes from Protopterus annectens, assembly GCF_019279795.1. Lineage (NCBI taxonomy): Eukaryota > Metazoa > Chordata > Ceratodontiformes > Protopteridae > Protopterus > Protopterus annectens. The sequence continues at coordinate 523,116,787 of NC_056733.1, forward strand.
ACTTCTACTCCTTTCTTTCATAGGTGTGCACTAGGCTAATGTCCCTAAAGGCTTTACAAGCCTAGCCCATAGGATTACTCTGGCATCGTGCCACTCTACCTTAGTTCCAGTGCCACTGTTGAGTAGAGCCACTGGAGTGATCCCTGGGGTGAATTTTCTATTTCCCATCCACTCGTCAAGATTTCTCTTGAAGAGGGCCAGTGAGGTGCTCTGTTTGACATGTATGGGAAGTCTATTCCATAGCATGGCCAGTCTCTGTGTTATGAACCTGTCCCTCCAGCATGTTCTGTTGATTGTGGTAATGAGGTTGAGGTCTCTGGAGTGTGTGGTGTGGAGGGATTGGGATTTCTTTAGATGTAGCATTTCTAACAGAGCTGAATCAGACATGGCTTTGTAAGTCAAGCAGAGATCGCTTCTAAGTAGGCGATATGAGACAGAAAACAGTTGGAGTTTTTTGAGTCTGTTTATATAGGACAAGTGTTTAAGGCCTAGGATCCTCTTTGTGAGGTAAGTTTGTGGTCTCTCCAGTTGTTGCAGGTGTCTAGTGAGGAACATGCCAAATGGGGCATTGTACTCGAAGATTGGGCTAATGAGGGAAGAGTACAGGGAGACAATGACCTTGTTCTTCCTGGATGCAAAACCCTTAGTAATGAGATTTGTCACATAGAAAGACTTTCTGACTAAAGTGGCAATGTGGTGGTCAAAAGAGAGGTTGCAGTCAACCTGTGTTCCCGGATCTCTTATAAAGCCTTCCGTGTTCAGTGGATTACCATTGATGTGGTAATTCATGGGAACCGGGTTTTTCCCAAAGGGGATGACAACACATTTTTTGGCATTGAGCTTAAGCCCAATGTAATGACACCAGTTGGTGGTCTCAGTCAGGCCTTTCTGTAGGATGTCAACATCACTTGGGGAGTTCATAATAGCTTTCAACTTGCAATCGTCTGCAGACTTTGTCAGCCAGAGTCCCTTAGTGTTGGCCTGGACTTCAGAAAAGTAGATACCAAACAGGAGAGGACCCAGGACCGAACCCTGTGGGACTCCACTCATGACTGGTCAGCAGTCTGACTTGGAGTCAGCTACTTTCACACTATGGGTTCTATCTGTGAGCCAGTTTGCAACCCACCTAGTGATATAGGGCTTGATGCCTATCTTAGTGAGTTTTTCTATGATTCCTGAGTTGGGAATGGTATCAAAGGCCTTGGCCAGATCAAGGTAGGCCATATAAACCATCTTGCCTTCATCCACAGCTCTGGTGATTGACTCAAAGAAGTCGACCAGGTTGAACAGGCATGATCTACCCTTCACAAAACCAAACTGTGTAGGATCCAGAGTTTGGAAATTCCCTATATCCTTGTTTATTAGGTCCACGATGATGCATCCCATAGCTTTGCATATCAGACTCATCAGGCTAATGGGGCAATAGTTCCCAGGGTCTGTAGTCGCTCCTCCTTTGTGGAGCGGGATGACTGCAGCAGTTGGTAGGGACAAAGCCTGTGGTGAGGCTGCGATTGAACAGGGCACACAGGTGAGGTGCCAGTTCACTCTGTAGTTCATGTAGAACACAACCAGGGATATTGTCAGGTCTTTGTTTAAACATAAACATTTAATCAGTTTAATAATAAGTTCAATTTAATCAAACATGTATCTGTTGATACATTTTTAACACAAACATCTGTTCAAGTCAGTGTAGTATTCAAATGACACAAAATTATTTATAAAACTCCAGCTAACTATGCTGGCATATGTTACACATGCACTGCCCTACTCTTCCTGGCACAGATGGCAGCCTCTGACATCGTCACAAGGTATATCACGCCGAAGATGCTGCTGCTCTGGAACAGACTCCCCACCCATGTAAAACAAAGTTCATCCCTGTCCATATTCAAATGTAACTTGGATCTATGGATGGGAAACAGAAAATTTGCCCTAAGATTGCCCCCTGTACTACTAATGGCAAAGGCAGGTCCTAAATGCTTTATCCCATGCATGAGTCCCCTCAAATTATCTATGTATGATCCCAGTTATTCTCATTGGGGGTTATATATAATTATCAGCCATGGGAAGGGTAAGGTAAATCTCTAATATGTTAATTCGAGCACAAAAAAGGGAAGCTTGCTAGGCTTAAAATAGCCCACAAAGACAGCTAGCATAGTATTTTCCTACGTACCTTTGAACCTATATACAATGTTCTGAATATTTTTATTTTATTTTATTTATTTTCCATTTGTTGACCGGACTAGTCTAACTGGATATATGTCCATTTTCAGTAGAGGCCCGGGGAGAAAAGCTCCACATAAAATATACATAACATTAATAATTCAGTTTAAAGACATAAAAGTTCAATTAGCAATACTAGTCATAAAAAAATAATAATATGTGCTTCAAAGTAGAAAAGCATATGTGAAATAAGACAGTAGAACAATTTTTTTTTTCTTTTGTATTCCCCAACGGTCAATCACTGTGTGGAGGAAGTATTTAGAAAGATGAAGAGATTCTACAACAAAGTTATAAGTAAGGAGGAGCAGGAGAGACTAGTTTAAGAGAACAGAGATAGGAGAAATTTGGTTAAGAGGTAGATACAGAGAGTTATAGGGGAGAAGACAGTTATGTTTATCTAGGGAAGAATAAGTCTGACATAAAGGTAGGAAGTGGACTATATGAGAAAACTGTGTAGAGGTGGAAAAGCAAAGGAAGAAATGGATGATAAAGATAATTGGATGAGAGAATATTAGTCTGAGTTAGTACAGGGACATAGCCAGTGGCTAGTTAGATATACTTTAAGTTTCTTTTTGAAAAGTGTAGAAGAAGAAAGAGAGATAAGTTCAGAGGGCAGTAGGTTCCAGCTTTTACCCACTACATTAGAGAAGAGGGAGTCACCTGCTTTATTGGAGGGTTTATATACAGAAACCAGTAGTTTGTGGGCTGAGCGTAAATTTCTAAGATTGTTATATTGGCTGATAAGATTTGTGAGAATTGGTGTTTTTCCTGGATAATACAGGGTTTTATGGGTAATAATTAGTTGTTGAAATAAAATCTGATTGTGCAGTTGAAGCCAGCCAAGTTGCTTCAGATTTTGGCAGTGGTGGGTTCTAAATGTAGCAAATCTGGCTATGCTATTATAGGAGATTGCAACCTTGTTGAGATTAGTTTTAGGTAGACTGGTGTATATAGGAGAGGCATAAAGGAGAGTAGAGATAAGGTGGGTAAGGGCAATGGTAGTTCTGGCTGTGGGAGTAAGGAAGGGTTTGATTTTGTAGAGGAAGCTGAGTTTACGGTTAACTGATTTTATTCTGGAGTTGATATGAGTATCATAGTTAAGACTATTATCAATAGTGACTCCTAAGAGTTTGGTAGTAGTATCAGGAGAAATGACTGTGCCATTTTTGGATTTGATAGAGAAGTGAAATGAGGTAGATTTATGTGTAGGAGTAAATATTAGTTTAGTCTTTTTTGCGTTAAGGAGGAGACTGTGTTGTAAGAACCAATCTTCTACAAGCTCAAAGACTTTTTGGGTAAGGGACTGAAGTTCAGAAGGTCCTGCAGCTGAGGATATTAGTGTGAAGTCATCAGCGTATTGTATAGTTACAACTTGAGGGATGCCTATGGATAGATCATTTATAAAGATGGAGAATAGAAGAGGGCCTAAAATAGATCCTTGGGGTACGCCAAGGGTGACAGGAAGAGGGGCAGATAGAGTGTTTTCCCAAAGCACTGCTTGTTGCCTGTTATCTAAGTAGGACTTGAACCACTGTAGTGCTTAAGTATCTAGTGAGAGGGACTTGAGAAGATTCAAGTGTAGTTGATGTTTGACCATGTCAAATGCTTTTGAAAGATCAATAAAGATAGCACAGGATAGTGTGTAGTTGTTACGGTTTTTGTTAATGTGGTCAGAAAAAGACAAGAGGGCAGTAGTGGTGCTATGGAACGGTCGAAAGCCATGCTGAGAGTTGGCTAGTAGGCCATTTAGGAGAAGGTGGTCTAGTAGTTGGCAGTGGATGCATTTTTCCATGATTTTAGCTATGGGTGAGAGAAGGGCAATAGGACGATAGTTGGAAAGTTCACTGGATTTGCCACCCTTATGTAGGGGAATAATGTGTGAGACTTTCCAGACAGATGGGATGGTACCTTCTTTAATGGTTCTATTTATTAGGATAGAGATAGGATAAGCAATAACTTTGGCTGCTATTTGAAGATACTTAGCAGGTAAGAGGTCAGCTGAAGGGGTAGAGGGTTTGAGTTTCTGAAGGAGGGTACAGATGAGGGATGTAGGGATGGGTTGGAGTTGGAAGGTAGGTGGAGGGGTAAAGGAAGGTGGGGGTGAAGTAGAGGATACTGGAGGTAGTGAGTTAGCAAGAGACTGGATAGCTTCAGTAAAAAAGTTATTAAAGGAGTCAGCAATATGTTTGGTAATGTCTAGGGTAATTCCGGATGGGGTGGGTGTCTTAGAGCAGCCTGGTTGAAGGAGTCTATTGATTCCTGACCAAAATTTCTGAGGATTTCGGTGGTTGATTTGTTGAAGTTGAAAGAAAATGTTTTTTTTGTCTAATACTATAGAAGTTTTAGTAGAATTTCTGAGCTGTTGAAATTTAAAGCAATCAGCTGGGTTTCTGGCCCAAAGTTCGTTTCTTATAAAAAATTTTTGTTTAGTTTCCTTAGTAAGCCATGGTGCAGTTTTGGTGCTATTCCTAAGGGTACAAGATGGGGCATGGTAGTCTAGGATTTCAAGGAACTTAGTACTGAATTATGACACTGCTTCCTCTAGTTGGAGGTGCTTTAATGGTGACCAGTTACAAGCTCTCAGTTCATTTTGGAAGTGTTCAGGGTTAACATGTTTATTGGAGCGAGTAGTTCTGAAGGTTATAGGGTTTGGTGTGTAGGTCTTTTGTCGTATTAAAATAGGTTAGTGAGTGATCACTAATGTCATCAGGGAGGATGCCTGCCATATAGTTTAGGGAGTGTGTATTTATAAGGATCTAATCTAGGGTGGATTCTTTTTTGGTGGGCTTATGAATTCTAGTAGGAGAGGTGATAGTTTGAGAGAAGCCATGTAGGTTTATATGGTTGGTAGGGTTATCAGATTTACAGGTATTCCAGTCAATATTAAAGTCACCTAGTACAATGGTTTCTTGAGGATAGTTAGTAGACAGCCAGCTTAGGATATTTTCAAGGGAGGTGATATTATTACCTGGGGGAAGATATGAGCATAAAATAAAGATGGACTTACAAGTGTTTAATTGTAGCTTAGCAAAATAGTTTCAGAATTGGTTTCAGATGGAGGGTAAGTAACAAGTGGTGTAACTAGGAGCCCTGATTTGTATATTAAGGCTACACCTCCTCCCTTCTTGTGGAGGAGATCATCTCTTAAAATACTACATCCTGGAGGGATGATTTCATAGTCAGGGGTAGATGGTTATAACCATGTCTCACTTAAACATAGAATGTCAAAGTTATGTACATCCATTAGGGCATGAAGATGAGTTACTTTATTATTAATGGTATGAATGTTTAAGTGGGCTAAGAAGAGGGAGTTAGGAGGCCTTGAAGGGGTATGAGAGTGAGAGGGTATGGTTGGGAAGGTAGGGTTGTTTTGACAGGGCCGGGGTTGGGGTGAATGTCACCATCTAGTAGGAGGTGAAGGTGTGGTCTATATGTGTGAAAAAGAGTAGGATTTAGTTTATGTGCTTTCTTAAAATGATAGGGTTGATAGGAAATATGGGTTACTCTATGAAACTGTGGGAGAAAATAGTTGGCAGTAGATGTCATATTTATGTGTTTCAAGTTCGATGGTAGAGCAGGAAGGGATGTTTGCTTTATGGGTTGGTGGAAGTTAGAGGAATGAAGATGTTCATAGGCAGTTAGGGAGTAGGGGAGGAGAAGGAAAGGATGAATTGAGAGTAGAAGTAGGGATATGAGGTAAGTTGATACGGGTGTAGGAGACATAATGCAGAAGAAGTTGGGAGTGGAGTTGTAGGCAGGTGAGGTTATGTAATTTAGTAGGATGAGTGATGTATACGATGGATAAGCTTAATGCGTGATGTGATGTGATTGGATGTAAGAGGAAGTGTGAGTGGTTAGTGAGTTATAAGGCTAGATGCAATGGGGGTGGGTGGAATTAGGGGGTAGGGTAGGGAAGCAGAGTGAGCCCGCAGGGCGAACGGAGCAGGAAGAGCCAAGTGAAGGAGGAAAACCTGCAAAAAACAATCAGTGAAATGCTGACAATTGGAGGTGAGTTGAGTTAAAGGTAGTTAAAGGAGGTGATAGGTTTAAACATGATCAGAGTAGGTAGGTTAGTTAACTGAAGTTTAGTGAATATGGAAGGTTGAAGTGGGTCTACAAAGAAATACGTAATGTCAAAAATTACCTAGGAATTTCTAATGTGAGTCAGTGGGAAAGCTATAGAGGGGAAAAGGGTGCCTTCTAGTGGGCAGAATACTATGCTGCGAAGAGCAAGACCAGTGCACTTAGGATAGCTAAAGGAGTGTAAAACACAATGAAATAGGGTTCAATAAATGTAAAAAATAGAGCGATGTAAAAGGCTGTTTAAAAGTTTCAATCGCTAGTTCTACAAGGCAGTATTAGTGAAAGGTAACAATGTGCATGAAAGTGGCTAAGGTTAGGACTGCGTGCAACAGTTCCTTGTGGACACGCTTAACCAAATGGTTGCTTGCTGCGATGAGCTAGACCAGTGCACTTAGGATAAGTACAAGTGTTAATATGGCTAAAAAAATGCCGTAGGACTGGTAACTAAGCCAACCACACTATGCAGACTTGCACTGTCAGTGTGAATTAATGTATACACCCAAGGAATTAGTACTATAAGCAGCGGTTGAAACACTATGCAGTTTAGGTAGCAGCAAGAACAGATATCAGCATGGAAACAATTCCACACTTTTCAAGGATAAATTAAAGTGAGTAGCCGAAAACGGCTATAATTAGACCAGCCAAATTATGGTAGCAGATTTAACATACTAGCAGGATAAAAACATTTCCTACACTTTCCCAGTTCAAGAACAGTGACCAATATCACAGTAATAAAACAGTTTCACCACAGTTAAATGTGAGATACAGCTGAAAACAGTGCCAAAAAATTAAACAATGATACAGAGCACGCACTTACAATGTGTACGGAAAGTGGAGCACCCGGGAAGCACAGCAGCCAACAGCAAGTCTAGGAATCAAAGATGGCGCCTCGTGGGAGAGGGTATATTTGATTGGTCAGAAAGGAAGTGAGGTAGTGTGTGGAGGAGAGTGAAGGTGGGGGGAGGTGCACACCATCAAAGTCTAGGGGCAGGAGTATCAGACAGATCGGCAAAAAAGAGTAAGAGACAGGGAATGATGTCAGGTAAGGGAATAAGGTAAATGTAAGTCTGGTTGGTGAAGCTAGGAGAGGTAAGGGGGATAAGTATGAAATGAAACAAGGAAGGCAGGGGACAAGATATATAGCAATAGGTAATAAAATGAAGAAAATAAGTAAAGAGCTATAAGGAAGTAGGAAAGAGCCAAGTGAAGGAGGAAAACCTGTAAAAAACAATCAGTGAAATGCTGAATATTGGAGGTGAGTTGAGTTAGAGGTAGTTAAAGGAGGTGATAGGTTTAAAAATGGTCAGAGTAGGTAGGTTAGTTAACTGAAGTGTAGTGAATATGGAAGGTTGAAGTGGGTCTACAAAGAAATAAGTAATGTAAAACAATTACCTAGGAATTTCTAATGTGAGTCAGTGGGAAAGCTATAGAGGGGAAAAGGGTACCTTCTAGTGGGCAGAATACTATACAGCTACAGTGGATAAGGTAAGGTAAAGAGTGGACCTGGTAGTACAGGAGAGAAATAGTAAAGCCAAGAGGGGGGAAGGGAAGAGGTCTAAGGCTCCTGGCTATCCTGGCAAGGAAGGATAATATATACAGTAATTATTTAGACAAAGTACTACTTGCTGACAGCAGATAACATACTTTCTTGCTTCCTTGAGGGGGTGAGTTCAGGGAGAGGTTGGCCTCTATTCCTTAAATAGGAAGAGACAGCAGATGCAAATTTTAAAACAGAGCCCAGGCCGTCAGGTAGAGCAGGTTCTTAATTCAATCCAGGACAGACTGTTTGCAAGGCTGGGTAGACGAGGGAGAAAGAAGACAATGTAGAGAAGACATACAGTTAATAGTAAGCCAGGTGAAAACTGGTCTTAGTCAGAAAAACAGTAGTGCAAAAACAGACTGACAAGTTTAGAATGCAACAGAGTGATAGTAAGGAAATATATACTTTAGCCAGCTCAATTAATTAATTAACAAAAATATTTAACTATGACAGTTATAGGCTACAAAAATGCATTCTAACAATTAAATAAAGTATAAAACCCATGTTAATTACTTGACAAGTCTCTTAGGTCCACTACTATGTCACACTAATACCAGGAATGCATATGGCTAACAGGGGCAGCTTCTAATAAATCATATAGTCTTTCAGATAAACCTACTACAACATTATAATGTTCATAGGCTGAAGTGGTTTAAATGTAGGACTGGGTGATAGTGTAACGCTTGTTGAACGCTAAGCATCAAATAAGATTAACTAGTGTAGTTTGAGCAAACACACTGTGTAAAACACAATTAATGAGAGTTAAATACATGTAAAAATACTGCGTTGTTGAATGCTGTTTGCAAGTTACAATTACTAGTTCTACTTGGTGGTCTTGGTGAAAGTAAACTTTGTAGTACAGCGTGCAACGCTTGTACCACGCTTAACCAAATGGTCGCTTGCTGCTAAGAGCAAGACCAGTGCACTTAGGATAGCTAAAGGAGTGTAAAACACAATGAAATACGGTTCAATAAATGTAAAAAATAGAGCGATGTAAAAGGCTGTTTAAAAGTTTCAATCGCTAGTTCTACAAGGCAGTATTAGTGAAAGGTAACAATGTGCACGAAAGTGCTAAGGTTAGGACTGCGTGCAACAGTTCCTCGTGGACACGCTTAACCAAATGGTCGCTTGCTGCGATGAGCTAGACCAGTGCACTTAGGATAAGTACAAGTGTTAATATGGCTAAAAAATGCCGTAGGATTGGTAACTAAGCCAACTACACTATGCAGACTTGCATTGTCAGTGTGAATTAATGTATACACCCACGGAATTAGTACTATAAGCAGCAGTTGAAACAGTATGCAGTTTAGGTAGCAGCAACAACAGATATCAGCATGGAAACAGTTCCACACTTTTCAAGGATAAATTAAAGTGAGTAGCTAAAAACGGCTATATTTAGACCAGCCAAATTATGGTAGCAGATTTAACATACTAGCAGGATAAAAACATTTCCTACACTTTCCCAGTTCAAGAACAGTGACCAAAACCACAGTAATAAAACAGTTTCACCACAGTTAAATGTGAGATACAGCTGAAAACAGTGCCAAATATGAAACAATGATACAGAGCACGCACTTACAATGTGTACGGACAGTGGAGCACCCGGGACGCACAGCAGCCAACAGCAAGTCTAGGAATCAAAGATGGCACCTCATGGGAGAGGGTATATTTGATTGGTCAGAAAGGAAGTGAGGTAGTGTGGGGAGGAGAGTGAAGGTGGGGGGAGGTGCACACCATCAAAGGCTAGGGGCAGTAGTATCAGATAGATCGGCAAAAAAGAGTAAGAGACAGGGAATGATGTCAGGTAAGGGAATAAGGTAAATGTAAGTCTGGTTGGTGAAGCTAGGAGAGGTAAGGGGGATAAGTATGAAATGAAACAAGGAAGACAGGGGACAAGATATATAGCAATAGGTAATAAAATGAAGAAAAGAAGTAAAGAGCTATAAGGAAGTAGGAAAGAGCCAAGTGAAGGAGGAAAACCTGTAAAAAACAATCAGTGAAATGCTGACAATTGGAGGTGAGTTGAGTTAGAGGTAGTTAAAGGAGGTGATAGGTTTAAAAATGGTCAGAGTAGGTAGGTTAGTTAACTGAAGTGTAGTGAATATGGAAGGTTGAAGTGGGTCTACAAAGAAATAAGTAATGTAAAACTATTACCTAGGAATTTCTAATGTGAGTCAGTGGGAAAGCTATAGAGGGGAAAAGGGTGCCTTCTAGTGGGCAGAATACTATACAGCTACAGTGGATAAGGAAAGGTAAAGAGTGGACCTGGTAGTACAGGAGAGAAATAGTAAAGCCAAGAGGGGGGAAGGGAAGGAGGTAGAGAGAAGAGGTCTAAGGCTCCTGGCTGTCCTGGCAAGGAAGGATAATATATACAGTAATTATTTAGACAAAGTACTACTTGCTGATAGCAGATAACATACTTTCTTGCTTCCTTGAGGGGGTGAGTTCGGGGAGAGGTTGGCCTCTATTCCTTAAATAGGAAGAGACAGCAGATGCAAATTTTAAAACAGAGAGTCCAGGCCATCAGGTAGGGCAGGTTCTTAATTCAATGCAGGACAGACTGTTTGCAAGGCTGGGTAGACGAGGGAGAAAGAAGACAATGTAGAGAAGACATACAGTTAATAGTAAGCCAGGTGAAAACTGGTCTTAGTCAGAAAAACAGTAGTGCAAAAACAGACTGACAAGTTTAGAATGCAACGGAGTGATAGTAAGCAAATATATACTTTAGCCAGCTCAATTAATTAACAAAAATATTTAACTATGACAGTTATAGGCTACAAAAATGCATTCTAACAATTAAATAAAGTATAAAACCCATGTTAATTACTTAACAAGTCTCTTAGGCCCACTACTATGTCACACTAATACCAGGAATGCATATGGCTAACAGGGGCAGCTTCTAATAAATCATATAGTCTTTCAGATAAACCTACTACAACATTATAATGTTCATAGGCTGAAGTGGTTTCAATGTAGGACTGGGTGATAGTGTAACGCTTGTTGAACGCTAAGTGTCAAATAAGATTAACTAGTGTAGTTTGAGCAAACACACTGTGTAAAACACAATTAATGAGAGTTAAATACATGTAAAAATACTGCGTTGTTGAATGCTGTTTGCAAGTTACAATTACTAGTTCTACTTGGTGGTCTTGGTAAAAGTAAACTTTGTAGTACAGCGTGCAACGCTTGTACCACGCTTAACCAAATGGTCGCTTGCTGCGAAGAGCAAGACCAGTGCACTTAGGATAGCTAAAGGAGTGTAAAACACAATGAAATAGGGTTCAATAAATGTAAAATATAGAGCAATGCAAAAGGCTGTTTAAAAGTTTCAATCGCTAGTTCTACAAGGCAGTATTAGTGAAAGGTAACAATGTGCACAAAAGTGGCTAAGGTTAGGACTGCGTGCAACAGTTCCTCGTGGACATGCTTAACCAAATGGTCGCTTGCTGCGATGAGCTAGACCAGTGCACTTCGGATAAGTACAAGTGTTAATATGGCTAAAAAATACCATAGGATTGGTAACTAAGCCAACCACACTATGCAGACTTGCACTGTCAGTGTGAATTAATGCATACACCCAAGGAATTAGTACTATTAGCAGCGGTTGAAACAGTATGCAGTTTAGGTAGCAGCAAGAACAGATATCAGCACGGAAATAGTTCCACACTTTTCAAGGATAAATTAAAGTGGGTAGCCGAAAACGGCTATAATTAGACCAGCCAAATTATGGTAGCAGATTTAACATACTAGCAGGATAAAAACATTTCCTACACTTTCCCAGTTCAAAAACAGCAACCAATACCACAGTAATAAAACAGTTTCACCACAGTTAAATGTGAGATACAGCTGAAAACAGTGCCAAATATGAAACAATGACACAGAGCACGCACTTACAATGTGTACGGACAGTGGAGCACCTGGGACGCACAGCGGCCAAGAGCAAGTCTAGGAATCAAAGATGGCGCCTCGTGGGAGAGGGTATATTTGATTGGTCAGAAAGGAAGTGAGGTAGTGTGGGGAGGAGAGTGAAGGCAGGGGGAGGTGCACACCATCAAAGGCTAGGGGCAGGAGTATCAGATAGATCGGCAAAAAAGAGTAAGAGACAGGGAATGATGTCAGGTAAGGGAATAAGGTAAATGTAAATCTGGTTGGTGAAGCTAGGAGAGGTAAGGGGGATAAGTATGAAATGAAACAAGGAAGGCAGAGGACAAGATATATAGCAATAGGTAATAAAATGAAGAAAAGAAGTAAAGAGCTATAAGGAAGTAGGAAAGAGCCAAGTGAAGGAGAAAAACCTGTAAAAAACTATCAGTGAAATCCTGACAACTGGAGGTGAGTTGAGTTAGAGGCAGTTAAAGGAGGTGATAGGTTTAAAAATGGTCAGAGTAGGTAGGTTAGTTAATTGAAGTATAGTGAATATGGAAGGTTGAAGTGGGTCTACAAAGAAATAAGTAATGTAAAACAATTAGCAAATTAACAAATCTGGAGCATTTCTCCCCCGGGCCTCCGCTGAAAACAGGATCTGTGGAACCTAGTCGGACTTTCCCGGTCAACAAATGTTAAATAAAAAAATAAAAATTACCTAGGAATTTCTAATGTGAGTCAGTGGGAAAGCTATAGAGGGGAAAAGGATGCCTTCTAGTGGGCAAAATACTATACAGCTACAGTGGATAAGGAAAGGTAAAGAGTGGACCTGGTAGTACAGGAGAGAAATAGTAAAGCCAAGAGGGGGGAAGGGAAGGACGTAGAGAGAAGAGGTCTAAGGCTGCTGGCTGTCCTGGCAAGGAAGGATAATATATACAGTAATTATTTAGACAAAGTACTACTTGCTGATAGCAGATAACATACTTCCTTGCTTCCTTGAGGGGGTGAGTTCGGGGAGAGGTTGGCCTCTATTCCTTAAATAGGAAGAGACAGCAGGTGCAAATTTTAAAACAGAGAGTCCAGGCCGTCAGGTAGGGCAGGTTCTTAATTCAATGCAGGACAGGCTGTTTGCAAGGTTTCTTGCTTCCTTGAGGGGGTGAGTTCGGGGAGAGTTTGGCCTCTATTCCTTAAATAGGAAGAGACAGCAGGTGCAAATTTTAAAACAGAGAGTCCAGGCCGTCAGGTAGGGCAGGTTCTTAATTCAATGCAGGACAGGCTGTGTGCAAGATTTCTTGCTTCCTTGAGGGGGTGAGTTCGGGAAGAGGTTGGCCTCTATTCCTTAAATAGGAAGATACAGCAGGTGCAAATTTTAAAACAGAGAGTCCAGGCCATCAGGTAGGGCAGGTTCTTAATTCAATGCAGGACAGGCTGTTTGCAAGGAATGTGTACGGACAGTGGAGCACCCGGGACGCGCAGCAGCCAAGAGCAAGTCTAGGAATATTGTGGTGGAACTTGCATCTATTACAACTGGGAAAATAGAAGAGAACTTTTGCGTAATGGAATTACACACAACATGTTAACAAAACAAATATTTGTATATGGCAGACGTAAGAATTCTTTAGTGGGTCACGACTACAGTAGACAGCAGAGAAAGGATCCCAGTGTATCTGAAGTAAGGAGAGCGAGAAGTTTAAGAACTCCAGGCATTGTAGTCGTATAGGAATGTAAAGAGGTTACAGGCTGTGGAAAGAAATATGGACAAGAGAAAAGATCACTAAAGGAGTTGCACAGCAGAAGTGTAGGGAGCTTTATTAGCATACTGACATAGCTGGTGTCATCAGTTGATGAAGTAGACAAACAGGGATCATGAAGATCTCTAATTAAGTACACAATTTTTATTTTGCATGACCCAGTCCATCCATTTCATCTTCAGGACAAAGTTCCCAGCTATTATTTTTTTTCATATCTTCATTAAGCGTGACGGTTTTAAAAAACTGTCATAGGTAACTATACAGTAACAGAAAAGAAAACAAACTATAATAACATTTGTTATGTTCATGCAGTATACATATTTGGGGGATTCATAAAGGTTAACACCAGGTGTGCACATAGTATACACCTTAAAATATTTTTTTCTGAATTCAACAACAGCCCTACCACAATGCTTTGATGTCTTTTCACTCAGAAAGTTTACACTTTGTGGTAACCTTTATAATCCTCCAGCTTTTCAACAAATTTCATTCACTCTAACATTACATAAATTGCTCAATTCCTGCATTTCCTTAAATTTCACTTCTCCTGAACATTATTTTGCATGTATTGTTCCTTCAGATCCCATTTATTTCAATGTTCATAGGTTGGTACTAGGCTATCGACCCTTCACTTTTCTAATGATCCCACCTCCAGTTCTTTTACCTCCTTTGTAATATTCAGTACTTCAGTTACATAACTTTAATTTCCATTGTCTTCTAATTGCTTTTTGGCAGTCAACAGCATTAAACTCAGTAATGCCTTACTGTGTCTGGGCAATTCAGACCCTATTTCTCCAGCTCGAAAGAATCATTCCTTCAGTTGCAACCATTTGTTCCTCCAACATTTCAGACCAAATACCCAGTAAGGAATTTTTAAAACTGATAAGTTACTCCCAAAAAGCAAGTTCCCAGTTAACTCTCTTTCTCATGACACTTTCAGTATTTGTTAACTAACCTAAAAGTCTCACAAGTCCTCTTGGGGTATAAAAATACCTATGCAAATACTTCAAGCAGAAATCCCGAAGCTTCCAGACTTTGTTGTATACTTTGAAGATATACAGATGTCCTGTAATTGTTTCTTTGTATAATGCCTTTCCATTCTCTCTTTCCCATCGTTTCCAACCTCCTGTGACTGATTCTTGCAGTTATGCAATATTTTATAAGTCCTACTGGTTTTCCCTATTTTAACAGGACCTTCTATTTCACACTCAACTAAAAACTCTACCATGCTGGTCCTTCATTTAGCACTTTCCCATCCTTTTTCTTTGTCTAAACTCTATCACCAGTCCCTGGCAGGGAAATTCTAAACTGCAGTCCATATTTCTACTTGGCCTCATCCCGCTCAGTCAGTGACATGTTCCAGTAAGTTCCAGCTCCCTCTTCCCCACTTTCTATACCACTGCTTGCAGTCATCTCTATTACAAAACCTTTCTTTATTTGCTTGCTGACTTCTGTCTTAGAATACATTCTGCTACTTTATGAACATATTGTGTACGGTTGTTACCCTCCTTAGAGACCTGCAACCAAAATATTACTCTCTTCTACTGCAACTCTTGGGTTAATTTGTGACAGGATATCACCAAGGATGGTAGCTCTGAAGGTCATCCTGTATCTGGAGATCACATTCAGCTTATAGTATTTTACAAAAGTATTCAGTGAAGCCCATGTCAAAGCTGTACAAACAGCAGCATTGAATTCCTGAAAAAGGCTAAGGAAGCAGATAATGCCCTCCTGGAATGGGGAACTTTGCTTGCCTGGTAATATATTATTGTATTTTGTGGAACAAAATGTGAAACACTCTGACAGCAACCTAGATAGAGTGACCATAGAAACTTTTTACCAATTCTGCGAAAAGCAAAAGAAACAAAAATGACCATGTTTTCAGGTTTATATTTGGTTGTATGCAGATAAAATGCAAGCTGTGTCTGTGAACATCAAAATAATGCAGCCTATATTTCCTGTATTAGAAAACTGGGAAAAGAACATTGGTAAGTTGATACATTGGTTTAGGTATAAAATTGTGACTAGTTGTGGCATAAATGCATTATTAGCATACAGACTGGCCTTATGAAAGATGATACTGGGGACTGTGACAATAATGCTTGTGTTCACTGACCCATTTAGCATAATTAATAGCCACTGAAAACAATGTTTTCCAGGTCTAAAACTTCTGGTATGCCCAGATTCTCGGGGGTGGGGTGCTCAATAAGTAAGACAATGAAGAAAGTTAGAAATGGCAGTGAAATTAACCTTTATGGTCAAATAAATGTAACGTTATGACACATGTTAACTAGAAACTGAAACTTTACAGATACCAGTGCATACTAAGGATCGAACCCACTGCTTAGATGTCCATATAGAAAACCTTGTCCATTTACCTTTGCAGACCTTCCTAACAACAGGGTTCTGGGCTGCTGTAAAGATCTGGACAACCCTAAACTGGTAGATAAACGACAGCTGAATGTAAAAATCACGACAATACCACGAATAGAAGGCCAATTCCGAAGTAGTGAAAAATAATTTATTAAAAAGAAGTTAAACACACAAAAATATTTTCTCTAGCGCCTCGACAACACTTGCCTTTAACAGAGTAAAACCCTAAACTGGTATTCTGGATCCCTGGGCCACTAAGGGAATTGAAGAAATCACACGTGGTCAGTTTGAAGGACTGAAGGTCAAGGTGACACTTGCAAAATGGGTAAGTTAACAGACCATTGCACAACATGAACAGAAGTGGGTTCTCCAAAGGAAAAATCCACAAGAGTGGGAGCCACACTTGTCAGGACCACAAAGAGGTCTCAATCAGTCTGGAAATCTGCAGAAATTTCATTATCAATGGAAATGGGGGAAAGGCATACTAAAGACCTGTGGGCCACTGATGGTCTACAGCATCCAGAGAAGCCTGTCTTTGAGGAGAGATTAGGAAAAAGAAGCTGCTACATTTGGCATTGGTTGGGGATGCAAACAAATTGCCCATCACAAATATAAAATATCTTGCTCACTGTCGACTGACTCAGGGACCACTCATGAGGCCTCAGCAAGTGGTAACTAAGCTTGTCCACAACAGAGCTAGCCTGTTCCAAGATGTGCATGCTAAGAAAAAGCAAAGAGAAGGCATGGCCTAGCCTAGCTTCATGGCATAGTAGGATGGAACCCTTACTGCAACTCAGACAACCAGGTTTCAAATACCAGTCCCAGCACTGGAGCAGCCAGGCAGGGAGGGTGAGAGGTGAATAGGCATGGTCTCACCACCTTTTTCAGGAAAGGGGAGGGGAGGGTTTCATGTGATTGGGGAGCACATAGGGAAGTATGATTTCTCCAGTGGAGACTGGGGAAATCACTTCCTGTGCTTTGAGGGAATGGGCAGTGCTGCTTGCAGGCAACATTCATCATGGAACTGAAGGATGACCAGTACAGACAACCCACTGAACATCCCCCTTTAACCCTGTAAGCTGGGCATCCACAGGGCACAAAGTAAAAACCCTCAAACTATCCAATGGCAGTCTAAATGACAGCTACTCCCAGTCGACCTTCCTCCCAGTGACAGGAACGAATAAAACAACTGACCATGAGTGGGCTCATGATCAACAGACAGTGATGGCAAAGAGTGAAAAAAAATGAGACGGCATGGCCTATTCCTGCTACCTCACAACCTCTCAACATATGGGGTGTGAAAGGCCCCTCCCACTTCTTTATGAAACATACTATGGCCATGCTGTCAGAGTGGATGGCAACTGCAGCTCAGTGGAAGAGATCTTGAAGAGCTTCCAAAAGAAGGACCATTACACTCATCTCCAGGACACTGACATGCAAGGAGAAATCTTTATCTCTCCACAGGCCTTGGACTGCTTGCCCTTAACAATCCCTCCCCCACCCCACCATCTCAGGCAGAAGCACCTATGGTGACTGAGACTGTGGGAAGATAAGGGGAAAAGGGGCAATCCTGAGACAGGTTGTGTACGCATAACAACCAACAAAGGTACTGAGGGTCTTTTGACTGGCACCATTGCACCTTTAAGGTTCACTAAGAAGACGTGTATGGTACCTGGCAAATGGAACTAGATTAATCAAAGCTGACATTAGCCCCAACATTTTAAGGCATAAAGCTGCTGAAGCTACTGGGTGAGAAAACAGGGACTGAACTGTTGAATAAAGCAAATAAATTCTGTCCAAGAGAAGACTTGCTAATCCATTCACAGTGTTCAAGTGGCAACTGATTAATATTCTGACTTTCTATGGCTTCAACTGGGAATTTGCTGTGTTCACTGTTATCCCCAAGGACAAGAAAGTACAGCTGCACAAGTCCTACTTACCTGTAACAGTAGATGTTCAAATTTCACACTGCCTCAGTGGCATATGGGTTATGTGCCTGCACAAACCTACACTGGCAGCTTTCCAGAGGTCAAAATTCCCTCCTATGACTCCCTCTGAAAGGGGAAGTGTAACCTTTGCCACAGGAGTCAGTTGTTTAGACTTTCAGCACTATGTAGGAAGAATCAAGGACCAGAAACAAGAACTGCCTGAAACTAATCATTTCTCAGCCATAAAACACCAATATGGATAACCAAAGCCAACCAATAACACAACAAGGTTGGATACCATCAAATTAAGCAGAAAATAAGGGGGATGGTGGGTAGGTCCTGCCACTGAGGCAGTGTGAAATTTGAACATCGACTGTTATAGGTAAGTAGAACTTATGCAATTGTACTATGTTCATCATTTGACATACAGGTAGATTCCTAAAGGTCTACCCTACCCCAGAGTCCACAGAAAGTGGTCCTCACAAAACCTACTCTGGAACTTGAAAAACAATCCAGTTTGTAGTACTTTGTAAAGGTATGAATGGAGAACCAAGTTGCTGCTTCTAGAATCCACTCATTTCCAATATGCCATCAAAGAGGAAAAGGCTGTAGTGGACTGTACCTTAAACTTGCCTGGAATAGATTTATCATTGTGGGAGTAATAAAAAACAATAACAGAGGACAATCAATGAGCAATTGTTTGCTTAGAGACAGGTTGAACATTCTTAGCCTAGAACAGGGAATAAACAGCTGTTAGCTTGCATAACGGGCTTGGTTCTGTCAAGGTAGTACCTGAGCTGCCTGTGCACATACAAGGAATGCAGAATATACTCTTCCCTGTTTTAAAGTTCCAGAAATAAAACAGGGAGACTGATGGCTTGATTCAGGGTAAATTCAGAAACAACTTTTATCATGAAAGCTGGAGTAATGCATAAAACAACCCTGTCCTTGTGGAAAATCAGATACGTTTTGCCCAGCATAAGCAAGTCATCTAAACTATAAGCACATTGCAAAATAAACTTCCTCATAACATTTTTTTTTAAGAATTGGATCACCAGCCAAAGAGGTTTTACCTGCAGTTTTATATTCAACACCTGCAGTTTTATATTCAGCTTCTAAGGCCAGTAACAAAGGAGTAACAGCCAAAATATTTGGAATCTCATCCTCAATAAGATCATAAATTCTGCCAATCTCTGGTGCAACTCCAGACTGCTTCAAGTCAAATACAGCTCTAAACCTAACTAACATTGCCACTCCATTGGCATAGAGGGATAAAGCCCTGACTATGGCCTGGCTAACCCAGGTTTGATTAGTGGTTCAGGCGACTGATGGAGCGGAAGGATGCTCATTGATGTGCTCCATAAGGGGGGCGTGTCCACATAGGGGAGTTCCCCTCAGACATAAACAAAGAGTGTGGTAAGTGGGGAAAGGAAAGTGGGTAAGTCCTTCAAAAAACACCTGCACAGATGAAATGAGCCCCCAGGACACCCTCAGGATCCATGGCCTCAGCAAAAATGGAATAAGTCCGGGAAGGGGTGCTGGAGAGTATCTGGTGACACATGCATTGACGGTGAGTCCTGGCAGCCAGGCCAGTAACACTGAGGTCAGAGGGGATCAGAAAAATAAACCTAGCTAGCATATGTGGAAAGGCGAACAGATGTTTGGGTTTTGAATATGTTTATATTCAAAAAATCAGACTGAATGGAGTCAGAATGTTCACTATTGTCTGCATCAAAGTGTCCATCAAAATCTGCAAGAATAGACTGACCTTTAGAGACCACAGCTCCATAGTCATACTGAATAGGAACATAGTCTCTTAGATTAGCTGACTATAAAATAATCCTAGATGCAGCAATAATAGAAAGTATAAACTATGTCCCCTCACATGAAATAGGGCTAAATGCAATAAAATATAACACAAACATTTTAAAATGTGCTAAGCCTTGTTCTACAACCTGCACAGAGTAGTAAAGGACGCTACATATGGGCAGAGTACTAAGTAAAATTCACTTGTCCAAACACTGCCAAAAAATCAAATATATACATCCTTAAATCAAACAGAAACCTTTCAAAATAGCATAAATAAGCATTTAGTTAGAGATTCCCTGTCAGAAACAAAAAGCCTCCAAAGAAAATGCAAATTATGCAATTTGTGGTAAAAATTATAATTTAATGACAAAAACGGCTACAGCAGTGTTCAGTCAGTAGCAAATATTATATAAATAAAGAAAAATTCAATATTTTCTTGTCAGAACTTCCAAATGAAGCAGATAACAGAAACACAAGGTCTGATGTTCAACTAATACCACAGAACTTCAGTTTTCCAGTACAAGTAATAAAACACTTTAGAAAAACCCCATAACTGCTTAAAAGCAGTATTAAGCATGCAAACACAGTAGTGAGTTAGAATTCCCAGAAGAATTAGCAGTAGTAAACAAGTATATCAAAATAAAACGTTACACACACACACACACACACACACGTACACACACATGTATATGTATACATTTTTTTAAATAAAACAGGAGAATCAAAAGTATAAAATAATACAGAGTAAGGGAAATTTCCCAAGGGATCTTATTCGAGTCTAGAACCTGTAATCCACCAATGTAGACTGCTGAGGAGATTCAACTGTTTTATTCTTATAGCTAGCACTAAAAGACTGAACAACTGACTTCCACTGTCGGGATTAGGCTTCTCCTGAAGGGAGGAGCTTAGCCAATCCCGGTCACAGGGAGAGGAGGGAAGTCTTTGCTCTGGAAAGCTGCCAGTGTGAGTCTGTGTAGACAGAGAACCCATACGCCACTGAAGCAGTGTAAATGATGAACATCAGCCACAGCAAGCAGTACTTTGCTCAAATCAGTGACTCCTTGGCAGCATGCAGCTAGTAGTCACTTGTCCAAGGACGGAAACACTCTGATACCACATGGCCTTAGGTAAGCTGCCACAGTCGCCACACATTTGGCAAACTTCCTGAAACCAAATGGGGGGGGGGGCTCTGAATTGGTAATGATTAGCTAACACCCAGAAATGCAGGAAATTCTCGGATGCCCCAGCTATTCTGATATCACAGTAGGTGTTTTGAATGTTTAAACAGCACATCCAGTCATCTTCCTGCAGTTGTGAAAGGACTAGCTGTACTGAGACTATAAGGATTATGTTATTATTATACACTGGCTAAGGTTGCTTAAATCAAATATGGGTCTGAGGTCCTTTGCCTTTTTAGCATCAAATAATCTTGAATAAACCACAGAACCATTCTGATCTAATGGGACCACATGGAAGGCTTTTTTGTAAATGGTTTGCAACCTCAACTTTGGCCACCACCATTGGGGGGGGGGGGATACTGGGAAGGAAAAAGCGGTCTTCTTAGGGATATGAAGGGGATCTCATAAACTTCAGATATAATCCCTATTATCCAGCTGTCCTGTGTAATGGCTTGCCATACTGCAAGATGTAGGGAGATAAGACTCCTGATTTTCTCTACAGGGTGACAGTCAAGCAGGCCTTCAGGGATTCTGTGGCCAACTCTCAAAAGAAGGGCTATATAATCCATGTTTCTTTAGACCCTGCCTGCCTTAGGGTCAACATCCATTCATGAAACCTACACATTCACAGGAATGTCTGTCCAGTCACATGGTTGCTGTTGGGCTCTTTTGAATCATACGTTCCATGCACACTTCTGATCCATAGAACAGAGTGAAGAACTTAATGACCACAGGAGTGACAGCTTTGACTTTCTGCCTCTCTTCTGCAGCGTGTCTTTCACTCAAAGTTCAATAAAGATGATCTGTTATATGGGGCCTTAGTAAAGGACATGTGCCAAATTCAGCCATCCACCCTGCTCTATCAGCTGCATTATTAATCGGTCTATTGTAGAGTATAGCTACATTTGCCGTTATTGCTATCTGTGATTCCAGCTTTCTTCTGGGGTCACTGTGAGATAACTTTCTCAGTATGTTTAGTAGATCGTGTTGAAAAATGCAAGTCAAGTATAACTGAACACATGAATGGATAATGTAACTGAAGCATAAACAGATTCACATACTGGGAATTCTTATCTGAGGGATGGATCACAGGGCTATCCTCCAAGAATTTTTCCTTAAGGGCTGCTGCCACCATCACTATGGAGACAGGCAGAGGAACTTTGCTCATACTATGCCTGACCTTGAGAGTGCAGAGGATCTTACTAAGTCTCCTAAAGAAGGGTTCCACCATGTCCAGTTCTTGCTATCCCTAGCCAGAGGAACCACCCAAGAAGTAGTAAGGGTGGAAGAGAAAGCCTGCTGGAAGATCTCTTCTTCACAGTAGGTGGGGTCAGCTGACCATAACCTCTTCTGCTGCAGCAATTGTAATATTTTCCCAAGCTTGGGGTTGCTGGAGGGAGACTTAGGGGAAGCCCCTCCTTCATCCAGACAGGAGTCAAAATGCCTCTTTTTACATTGCTATCAGGGAACTCATCTGAATATGTGTGAGAAGTCATGCAGTGCTAATAATGTCTTTACATTCCTCTACCATTCTGGGACAAGGATGAGGGGACAAACAAAATCCAAACAGGGTATCCCATGGAGTGGAGCCACAGTAGATGCAACTCCTGGGAATCAATCAACACAACAGGTTGCATTTGTACTGTCTCCTGTCTCTTAGCTACCAAGATATTCAGTACCAAGGATGCTGGTTTCCTAATCGATGCTGATGGTTAGGAGGTTGAGGATGACTTGAATGGGCCAGGTCTCAGCATCAACTAATGTTGAGAGCTCAGACGTTTAACTGGATGACACTGAAAACAGTGTCAAAGACACTGCCGTTGAGATAACAGCACTAACAACCTAAAACCTAGTGATCCTCAGTGCTAAGAGTCCACTGGTACTGATGGGGTCATCCACTTTAATGGAAGGAGCCACATCATCATTAAAGCCAAAGCCTGTTGGAATGTCCAGTAAACTCAGATGCCGTAGAGGAACTAGGGAAGAAACACTAGACAAACTGAATAACAGTCCTTTATTAACCACCCTAGATACAGTGAGGGATGAGAGGACGTTTGCTTCATGCATTTTTTTTTGTTTGCAAATTAAAAAGCATGTGTACAACATATTAAGTCAGCTGCCCTTCATTCTTGTGTCAATAAAAATTATGGAAAATGTATGTCAATATCTTACTTCTCCAATGTGTTTATTTTACAGTCAGTGGCACCCAAGCTTGCATAATGTTTGTTTGTCTTAAATAATGTGTACATCTCTTCCAGTACCTGTGCAAACAGTCTTGGTTTCTAACTGCTATACCTGAACTGCAGAAAGTGGGATGGCAGTTAACTGTGTCTTCAACCATTTCATCACAAATACAAGACAAAACAATGCTTGCAGTGGCAGCAGAAACACAGATGTATTATGGCATGGTCAAATACTGAAAATTACAAAATTCCACAATGCTTTTCATTAAGATACCTGATTCCTGACAGAAATACAAAGACTGCAATAGGGACATTTGTTTTTTTTATGTTTTCATATTATGGCAAAAGCAAATTAAAAGATGAAAAAACTTTACATTTAATGACTCCCTTTGCTGATGCAGAGGAATACAGTGTAAGTGAACTCCATAAAAAGATGTGCTTCATTTCCTGCCCTGTGTTAATGGGTGATTGAATGAAACTGGATACAAGATAGATGCACTAACATAAAAGGATTTTCTGACCTCTAGTTTTCAATGGCAACTTTATACTTGCTTTCCACAAGGTAGAAAAACTCACATACAAATGCACATAACACACTGCCTCAATCTGCAAGCAGGTTAAAGTGAGGTGTGGGCATCACATGACCTGCATAATGTAGTTTCTGTCAGTACTGAATATTGCTGTCATACAAGTGGCAAGTGTGCAAGTCGCAGTGCGATTACACTATCAAAAAATGGTTTAGCTTTGCTGTGCTTATAGAAATGCAAGCTAAACTTGTCATAACAGCTGTCCATCCTCATCACAACACTCCCTCTCACACTCAGCTCTCTGCTACTGACAATTACAAAGTGGGCAGATGAGATTAGAAGTAAGCAGATTGGTGATCTCAGAACACAACAGCGAACTCCAAGGCAGAGATGTATAAGAAACTGCTTCAGTCAACGGGTTCCTATCAAGTCACTGAACTTTTACAAGTTCGAACAACATATGGTCGAGACCATATGTTTGAATTTGTAAAAAGTTCGAGAGTGTGAATGGAAATCTCCACAAGCGGAGGTTTCCATTCACTTCAATGTGGTGCGATCTCGGAGTTGGTATATTTAAGTAGTGGGAGGTGTGGGGGGTGTAGGTGGGCCTGCCCACCTGCTTATAATAGTTTATTTTGTTGTCCATTGTGTTATTTATTTATTTTTTTTTTGGTAGTTGAAGTTAAGTAACTTCGAACATAATGGTTCAACCATTAGGTGTTCGAAGTTACGTAACTTCGACTATGTCATATAGACCCTCAGTCAACAGTCCTAATTATAAATGCAATAATTTACTGAGGGTGTACACAGTACACACATTAACATGCATCCAGAGATATTGAGAAGCAAGATCTTCAGTCCATCTGTAGGGTAATATCTGTACTATGCACAATCCCAAACATCTGACTGCATTTAGAAAATGGCATTCTGAATTTTTTTGCAGTTTTACATTTAGTAGTTTATGTGTGACAGTTATAATTTACTACGGGAAAAGTACAGTTTTGTACCTACCATAAATGTAGATGTTCGAGGATTCCCTTGCTGCAGTCCTGACTATTGGGTATAGTCCGCGTCCCAGTCGGCCCGAATACCAGAGTATAAGGCTGACGTCGGTCATGGCGCCTTAGACTGACGTCAGTACGTCAGGGTACTAATGCGCATGACCGCGATTATTTCTCAGTCTTTTCTTGCCCCAGATGTCAGAAGACCCAAAAGACAAGTCCCAAAACAACCTGCACCAATAAACATGTACAATATATACAGCAATATATATACAAAAATATAAGCATGTAAACTCACCTACACAACCACCCTGAAACACAGAGGGGAAGGAGGGAGGGAATCCTCGAACATCTACATTTATGGTAGGTACAAAACTGTACTATGTTCTTCGTCTTCCCTTGCTGCAGTCCTGACTATTGGGTAGAATCCCAAAGCAGAGGTAAGGGAGGCTGGCAAATTATAAAGTAGCAGGAGCTGACAACATGCCTTGTAAAACAGCTGTGGCAAAACCAGCTCTAGTCTTAGAGTATATAGGCAGGTGATAATGCCTAGAGAAAGTATGCACTGAACTCCAAGTAGCTGCTTCCAGAATATCCTTAGTTGCCACCCCCTTAGAAATGCTGTTGAAGTGGCAGTAGCCCTAGTGGAATGAGGCCTAATCCCAGCTGGAACCTCTTTGCCATGATGGGAATAACAAAATGCAATGCAAAAGCCAATCCACCTAGAAATAGTTTGTTTTGACACAGGCTTGCCCTGTGAACTCAAAGCAAAAGAAACAAGTAACTGCTGAGACTGCCTAAAATCTTTAGTCCTGCTCAAATAATAACGCAATTGCCTGTGTACATCTAAAGTATGCAAAATCTTTTCCCCTTTATTTTGAGGATCTGCAAAACGTAGGCAAATGAATAGTTTGGTTTAAAGCCACACTAGAAACCACCTTAGGCATAAAGGAAGGATTAGTGCGTAATGATACCCTGTCCTTATGGAAAATCAAAAGGGCTCTACTGCCATAAGGGCCTGCAACTCAGACACCCTTCTTGCAGAAGTAATAGCCAACAGAAAAGCAGTCTTCCATGACAAATATTTCAATTCAGCAGTAGCTGCAGGCTCAAAAGGTTGTAGAGTAAGTTTTTCCAACACAAAATTGAGATCCCAAGCAGGAGTAGGAGCTCTACGTGGGGGTCTTATATTCTTTGCCCCTCTAAGAAACTGCTTGAACAAAGGATGCGAAAACAAAGGTGGGTCACAATCATAGTGAGCTGAAATTGCTGCAGCATGAATCTTTATGGAAGAGAAGGACAAACCTTTGTCCAATAAGTCAGTAAGATATTGAAGAGCCACACTCAAATTAGGCTCTGAAATCTCCAAATTCTTTGCTGTACTCCAAAATAAAAATCTCTTCCATTTTACACTCTCCTAGTACTAGGCCTTCTAGCTTCCATAATCACATTTAAAACTTGTTGAGGAAGCTGAGACCTACCGTGCTTCAACACAGAATATGCCAAGCTGTGAGATGAAGAGATTGAAGCTTGACATTGAGCAGATGACCGTCCTTCTGAGATAACAGATGAGGAATCAGAGGTAAAGGCCATGGAGGCTTCTTTACAAGACTCCTTAGAAGTGGGTACCAGTGTTGCCGAGGCCAATCTGGAGCTATCAAAATCATCCTTGGCCTGTCTTGTCTGACCTTTAGTAATACCTTTGGAAGAAGAGGTAGAGGTGGAAAGGCATAGACATGAAGGTTTTTCCAACTGAAAGACAGAGCATCCACTTTCCAAGCTGTGTGATGAAACCCTTTGTGCAATACTTTGGCAGCTGGTGGTTTAGTGGAGAAGCGAACAGATCTATGTCTGGAGTTCCCCATGACACTGTCAATTTCTGAAATACATGAAGATCCAGTTTCCACTATCCATGATTTGTCTGCTTAATACATCTGCTAGGGAGTTCTGTGCTCCTGGCAGAAACCTTGCCTGAAGAGTCAGTTGCAGGCTTAACGCAGTCTCCCATAAAATCATTGCTTGCCTGCATAGAGGATAAGAATGTGTTCCCCCTTGCTTGTTGATGTACCACATGACAGTTGTGTTGTCTGTCAGAATCAACACCTGCCCTGGAAGAAATAACTCCTTGAACGCCATCAATGCAAACTGGACTGCCAACATCTCCTTCATGTTGATATGTAGATGCTGTAGTCTGGCAGGCCACTTGTCTTGTATCCACTTTCCATTTAGATGAGCTCCCCAAGCAGTGTCCGAGGCATCTGTCGTTAGAATCTGACTCGCCTCTGGCCGGGTCACAGAGAGTCCCTTGTTTAGGTGACATTCCTGAGCCCACCACAAGAATTCCTTTTGAAGGCAAGGTATTATTTGAATGACAGTGTCCAAATCTTGGCAGTGCTGTGTCCATACATTTTTGAGATACCATTGCAGCTTCCTCATATGCAGTTTGGCATTGGGAAGCACCAGAATACAAGATGCCATGAACCCTAATGCTTGTAGGACTGTCCTTGCAGTCAGCACGGACTGATGAGATAGTTGATGGAAGTAAAGTGACAGACTCTTTTGTTTGTCCGGGGTTAAAAAGGCCATCTGAGCTGCTGTATTCAGTCTCACACCCAGAAAGCACATGTCTTGAGAGGGTACTAGACTGGACTTTATTTCGTTCACAGAATACCCTAGGCATCTTAGCACTGCTATGACATATTCCAGATGCTGTAGAAGGTGTTCCTTTTCTTGAGCCAGAATCAGGCAGTCGTCCAAGTAAGGATAGATTTGAATGCCTTGAAGCCTGAAGTAAGCTATCACTGGAGCCAGAACCTTTGTGAATACTCTGGGCAGTAGATAAGCCAAAGGGCAATGCAGAGAACTGATAATGAAAATCTCCAGTTAGATATTTCCTGCAACTTAGCCTTATAGGCACATGAAGGTAAGCTTCCTTGAGATCCAAAGTTACCATCCAGTGATCCTTGCCCAGCAGAGGTAACAGTTGCTGTAACGTCAACATCTTGAACTTGGGAATGTCCAGATAAGTGTTGAGGATAGATAAATCCAAAATTGGTCTCCACGTGTTCCCCTTCTTTGGTACTAGGAAAGAATAAAATCCGAAGCCCCTTTCTGATACAGGGACTGGCTGAATGGCCCTTATCTGGAGTAACTGAGAAACTTGCTTGTGAGCCTCTTTTCTTTGTGTAGGAGGAACATCTGGCATGCCTTTGAAAGGGGGCATTGTGTGGAAATAAAATCTGTAACCGTGATGAATGATATCCAGCACCCATCTGTCTTGAGTGATTAAATCCCAATTTCCTTTGAACAGAGACAATCTTCCTCCCAAAGGAGCTGCCAGGCGAGTCCACTGGCAGCTGAAAAGGCAGGTCATTGGTTCTGCTTACGAGGACTGACCCCTGCCCTCACCAGAAGTCTGAGCAGGTGAACTGTCTGATCTAGGCCACCTTGAGCCCTGCTACCCCTAGAGTGGGAACCATAAGCAGGATATGTCCACCCCTTAGCAGGCCAATTTCTACTAACTGCACCTGCAAAAATCTTTAACAGTCTGCATAGACTTAGCTTTGTCCTCCATTTTCTTTAAAACTGCTTCCACAGGCGGTCCAAACAACACATCAGACTGTAAAGGAGCATCCAAAATCCTGGTCTTAACATGCTCAGCTAAATTCTGATCCTTCAACCAGGCATGTCTGCGAAGAACAGAACTAGTAGCAGCCACCCTCGAGGAGGCCTGAACAGCATCAAAACCACACTGCAAAGAATGCTTACCCACTTGTTCAGACACATGAACCAAATCCAGCAATTCTTTACACTCAATCCCTCCAGTCAAAGCATCCACCTTAGATTTCAATTGTGAAAGGAGATAATTCTGATATTTCAGCATATGAAACTGACAATTCAACGCCCTCATGGCTAGAGTGGAAGAAGTGTATACTTTCTTACCCCACCTCTCCAAAGCCCTTGCCTCTTTATCAGAGGGTACAGGATTTTTAACCACAGAAGCTTTAACACCTTTAGGCCCCTGAGAAACAGTTTCTGGGTCCGCCCTGGGACTCTTAAACAAATACTTATGAGCCACCCTATAATACCTATCAGGCTTAACAGGAGCAGGAGGCAAGGAGTCAGGGTTCAAAGAGGCCTCTGCAAAAACATCCTCCACCACATTCAACACAGGAGGAATAGCTAAGGGCCTATGCTGAGGCAAAAACAAGAATTCCTAAGCCTTTTTCTGGAGTCAGAGTAATCTTGGCCTTCCCATTTAAAGTGCTCCCTCATGGAGTGAAGAGTCTCTGAAAATGAAAAATCCTCAGGAGGAGAAGCTGAAGGAGTGGAATCATCCACATCAGAATCAGAATAAGTAGGAAACTCTTGCAAGTCTTCCACAGAAGACTCTGAAGCCTGTGAACACTGTTCAAAACTATCAAACTCCTGTTCCACCCTAGGCCTCTTTTCAGGTGGGGGCATAGAACCTCTAATCAGAGTAATCAAATCTTCTGCCATTTTAAGCATATGTTTGAAATGCTAGGAGAAGCCCCACAGAAGCTGAACTTGGCCTACCTCTAAGAAGCTTTGGCAACAGAAGGAGAGGCCCTAACTACCTTGGGAAGAGAGGGAAGAACAGTTACCTGAGAAGCCCCCTCAGCCTGGCCTACCTCCTGAGAGGGCACATCCTGTAACAGTAAAGTATCTGCCTGAGACTCCATAGAAACTCCTGGCAAAACCACTGGCTCCCTGAGCCTTCTAAAACTGCGGTTCCTCACCCTAGGCTTCACTGTTTTGTCCTTGCTTCTTGAGGAAGCAGGCCATATTGTAATTGCAACGCTTCCCAAACACTAACCTAGCACAATCAAGCCTCCTCTTAATAGTGCGCTTATTAAATCTAGCACAAGAGCGGCAACCAACAACGTCGTGCTCAGGCCCTAAACAAGGTATACACAAAGTATGATAATCCCTATGCGGTATCTGCTTCCCACAAGAAATACAGTTATTCACTTTTTCTGACATCCGGTTAAATACTGAGGCAAGAAACCAAAATGTTCCCAACTCTGTTTCGGGTCTGAAACTCAAAATCTCAGAACGCCAACCTGCACAAAATTGCTTCTGCATCGGACCATAAAAGACTGAGGAAATTCATGCGCATTAGTACCCTGACGTACTGGCGTCAGTCTAAGCGCCATGACCCTCTGGTATTCGGGCCGACTGGGACGCGGACTATACCCAATAGTCAGGACTGCAGCAAGGGAAGACGAAGAACATCTCACACACTGTAAGGTCAAATTCATTAACACAATAAGAAAATATCAAAACACACAATGCAGACTCAAACTCACAAATAAATCAAATCTCAAAACTTACTACCACTCCTGATTCAAAAAACAAACGCCAACATGTGTCCTAAAGAAGAGCAAATCCTGGAATTCAGTACAGTAGTTTGTCAGCATTGTGTGTTTCAATGTTTTTCTTTCAGTGTTGGTGGATTTGACATTCCAGTGTTACAGTGTGCCATATGGTCTGTAGTATATTTTAATCCAAAACAATTCCTCCACCCATTTTAATAAGTGTACTGTTGTGGTCAGGTGCATTTTGGTATGAAATGCTCAGAGTAGTCATTTAAAGGATCCTTGCACAGTCCAGACAGTGAACAGGTGCTGACAAATGCAACACCTCTACAGAGTTCTGGCAGGTGAATTAGTCCAGATATGCTGACTTATTGATCAGTAACACAGTGTTTCACAAATGAGTATATTAGGCCAGATTCATACAGGTTACCAGAAAGTGTACTCTACTTGTACACTTTGTGTATATTTTCTGAATTCAAGAATATGACTACCACAAGGCTTGTGCTGTCTATATACTCAGAAAAGTTATAGACATAGTCTGCACTTTGTGGAAACCTTTATGAATCCAGTCTATTGTTTTATTGTTTTAACAAAAAAGAAAAAAAAATAGTCAAAGGAGTAATCATTTTGGTGGTGACTCCAAGAACATAATATGCATGCAATAATACTTCCCTCCCTCCACATTTTTTCTTAAAATGAGTTGCCAACATTCATACCTGCTTCACAGCATTCAGTCACTTAAAATGCCATGATGCATTTTCCTTGTTGTCACCCCTTAAATTTTTTTGACTGTATTTTAATGAAACCTTTTCCAATGTTCCAAAGGAAAATGCTTGAGAGACTGAAAAAAAAACACAGGAGTTGACTAGAGGAACGGAGAGTATTCTGGACCTGAACTGGAGTCTGGGGTTGGTAGATGGTGATGAACTTGAAGAAGACCAGCAGCACTGAGACTGTAAAGCATCAATTACATTGGTAAAGTATGGCTTTACAAGAAAAAATGGTTGAGAAAGACTGGGCATTTGTTGACTTTGTTAAACAGGTTGGTGGATGACTGAAAAGCATATACACCACTTCAAGTCAGTGGTGTTTGGAAGGACACTAAAAAGAAGAAAAAAACAAAAAATGGTAACTGTAAGTAAAATAATTTTTGTTCTTAATAGTATTTATATAAAGCATTTCATAATATAAATTGCATGTCATACAGTGAATCATTTTCAGTGACTGTCTTATGTGATAAAGATACTAAAGTAAATAAGTACTTTTTTATTTTTTAGTTTTAAGAAATGCAGGTGTTATGCTTTAGAAGGAGAAGAAAGGCTGGACAAAAGCATGTTCAAGTAAATATGCAGTAATCTTGGGATGATGGAGTGCAAAAGTGCACTGTTTATAATATACGTAGAGTTGAGATGTTTTTTCTTACTATTGCACAGGTGAATCTCTGGATTAATGTCCTTGGCTTAATATAATAACATGTTTCTTGTGTAAGCACATGTGCTATAAAATAAGAGAACATTTTTTAATGTAGTGAAACATTTTTCTTTAGCAGATAAATATTCAGTGTGAGCTGCTGGGGCAGTGGTACATTCTGTTCCTTTGTTCCCATAGAAACAAGCTGATTACAGGACCAAGCAATAAATCTCAAGAGCTCTGGGCATTGTTTGGTGTGAGAAATATACAATTAAAAGATACAAGGAAAAGTAACTTAGTAAGAAATAAAGTTTGAAAGTATTGGAAGTGAAAAAGACATACTAGTTTTCCTGGTACCTAAATACCTTACTGAATTTACTAGAACATTGTATAATTTAGTTTTATTAAATGACATCCAGTACACGTTCTCTTAACCCTAAATGTTAATGTCTTCTGAAATCATACAAGCTGCTTTTCACATCTTGGGGGATAAAGATAAGAAAAGAACAGACAGCAATTACTGCAAGCAGGAGTACAGGTTGTAACATGCACTTTAGCATGGATGACCTTAATTTTAATTTAGATAATGCCTTTGGGTGCAGCTGTCAGTTTGGGACAACTGCGCCTATCAAGAGGGTTCAACTTCATTATTTGAAGATGTACACAATTTTGTGTGTTTGTTTTAAATTAAAAGGTTATGTGGGTGTTTTGTAGTGTGTGTGTTTTTTGAGGGTTTTCATTTAAATAATGTCTTGTAAAATGTGACATAGGTTCAAATGGAAATGACAAGAAACAGCTATATAAAGGATCAATCTGTTAAGCATTAGTGGGTGCATGTAACACAAAAGCTGGAAAAAACATTTAAAAAAGCTGACAAATATAATAGGTGGGTGTCATAATTTCTTATCACAATGGCTACACTATACATATTATTTTTGAATGTGAATGATCTCACAGGTATAGACAAAAAGGTAAAAGTACTATATTAGATAAAGAAATGCAGAGTGCAAATAGCAAAGCTGCAGGGGACACATTTGGAAACAAGTGAACGTTCGATAAGAAAAGGACTTCAGGATGGATATTCACAGACTATCAGGGATAAAGGAAAAGGGGAGTACTTATACTAATTGCTAGAAGAGCTCCAATAGTGATAGAAGAGGGGAAAAGGTAATGATAGACTTGCAGTAGTAAGGGGTATTGGCAAGGAATGAGGATTACATTGGCATGTACTGTACTTGTATTCCTAGCAGAATCCTAGACGAATGCTATAATACCTAAAGATCGTAAAGACCCATCAGACCCAGCTTCATACAGGCCCATTTCAATTTTAAATCATGATTATAAAGTGTTTGTGTGTGTGATAGCTAAAAGTATGGCACAGGTATTGCTAAAATTGATAGATATGGTTTTGTGGAGAGGGGACATACACTTGGCAAAATTACCAGAACAATGATGATCCAAAGGGAAGTAGAAATTAAGAAAATACAACTGTTGTTGGTGCGTCTTGATGCAGAGAAAGTATTTGACAGAGTAAGCTTGGATTTTATGAGTTGGGCAATGGAAGCATTTGCACTCCCTGATATGGATCAGAGGCAAAAATTAAAGTGGGAGGGTTCCTCTCTGATAAGTTGTGCCTGAAGAAAGGAACCAGGCAAAGGTGTCCTCTTTCCCATTTGTTATTTGCATTATATTTAGAGCCATTGGCAAAAAAAAAAGGGGGGGGGACTCAGAAATCAGAGGATATAATTAGCATTATAATCAAGAAAAGTTGGCATTATTTGCAGAGGATATTACTTTGTACCTGTGCCTGACAAAGGACATCTCAGTGTTATGGAACATTCTAAGACAGTTACAAGACTTTTCGGGGTATAAAACTGATGAAGACAAAACAAAGGCTACAGCTGTAAACTATGTACCCAAACATGAATTGGTTCAGCAATACCCATATTGATGAGGACATGATAAAATGAAGTATTTTTGGAGTATGGGTTAAAAATGATTCTGGTAGAGAAGCTAAGAAAGTAGAAAGAGCCTAAACAAAAGATAATACAAAACCTGGGAAACTAGAAGCTCTTGCTTATGGATATGGATTGGATACAAGAAGTGAAAATATTTTTAGTTCCTTGAGTTTTACATACAGGTCAGGTAGGGTCTATATCAGATGATCGAAAGTTTACAAGTCCGAAGCTCATAACTTCAAACTGCAAACCTCGAAAGCTGACAACATTGAATGTACAAAAAAAAATACTAACTACCCAAAAAAAAAAAAAAACGCTCTATGCAGGGGGCAAGCCCCCCTGCACCCCCCCCCCACACCCCACTACTTAAATATACCAACTCAGAGATCGCACTATAGTGCAGTAAAGGGAAATCTTCCCTTCCAGCACTCTATGGCAATCTCCATTCTGCGGTTCGATGTTGTCAGCCTTCGGGGTTTGAAGTTTGAAGTTGTGAGCTTCGGACTTATCAGCCTTCGATGTTCCGATATAAACCCGTCAGATATATATGCAACTCCTCTTATTGCAAAGTAGATAGAAAATGTGCTGCTGAGATTTTTCTAGTCCTACTGCACAAGAAGAGCATAAAAAGTGACTTGAACTGCAATGAGGCAGGAAGGATTCCTAATTAACATAATATAGTTGCAGATTTTTCCATATACTTCACATTTACATCCAATCTTCTCAGGCTACTAAAAAACAGAGCCCACATGCAACCATATCTATTCCTAAGTGCTGCAACAATGAATACTGCTCAAATGTACACTTACTTTTCCAAAGTGGTTTTGAAAGTATTTTTCTCGGCAACATGCATGCATGTATTTACAAGTATGAGGATAGGGATAGGATGACTAAACTGAAAGAATCACTGCACAAACCAATAAAAATGTTGAGGAAATGAAACAGTTTAGTTCCCCTGACATGGCTGTTTACAGTAGCCCTGTAGATGTGGGAGAAGAACAGGAGAAACAGAAAGGTCAAGACAAAATAAAGAGAATATATGCACGCTTATTGAGAAGGGGTGTGCTGGTGATGGCAGGAAAGAAATTATCTACTTGACTGAATGAGTGATATGACTGTTGTAAGCGTGACAAAGGTTTGCTGCACTATACAAACAATATTTTAAGAGTGAATTCTTGATGTGCATTTTTGGCATTACATGGCAAACACTGCCTTTGTGTGGTAAGGTATTACCTACGGAGTGAGTTTAGGACTGTAGATTAGCAACCCATTTACAGACCTTATGAATAATGCTGTGAGTCAAAGAATGGACTAAAGAAGTAATTGAAAACGTATAACAATATGTCACTTTGGTTTAAAATAAGATAACATTAATGTTATATGCTTACAGCAAAGATTAGTACAACATTTCTCATGACCATGAACTTAAAAACTGTTAAAAGTTTTAAAAGATGTTTGTTCATTTCCTTTAACAGTATTTAACAAGATGCACAGCTGCTACTTCTTATATTAACATCTTGTAATAATAATCATATATATGAATAAACAAAATATGAGAAAGTAGGGATGCACTTGCTGAGAATCATCACTAAAAATACAGTCAGGGATATGACAGAATTTTTATTCCTCTCCAAAATGTTTTATTTGTTTGTTGTAATTCAGAGAAAGTACAGTTTTGTACCTACCATAAATGTAGATGTTCGAGTGTTCACCCTGCTGCAGTCATCACACTTGGATTATCCTGCCGTCAGGCGGTCCCGCAGTCGGCCAGAGTTCCAAAGTCTTGGTCTGGCGTTGGTTGCTGTCGCTTCTTCCCTGACGTCAGTGCGCCAGGGGTATATAAGAGGCATCCGACGCAATTTTCTTCAGTTTTTCCTTGCCCCAGATGTCAGGTGCCCCCAATAGGTAGGCAATACATATTGCTAAATAAAAATATACATATAAAAATAAAACAATACCTTCAGTCACAAGCAAATACACCACAGAGGTTGTATAGGATAGAAAGGCATAGATAAGTCTAGGTAGTTCAGAGGGGATGGAGGGAGGGTAACCTGGACTGCAGCAGGGTGAACACTCGAACATCTACATTTATGGTAGGTACAAAACTGTACTATGTTCATCGTGTTACCCTGCTGCAGTCATCACACTTGGGTTGAATCCCAAATCTAAGGATGGGTGGTGGAATTAAACAGGATTAGAAGTAGCTAGTAGGCCCTGCAAAACTGCAGTGGCAAAACCAGCTCTAGTCTTAGAATATAGAGGCAAGTGATAGTGTTTGGTGAAGGTGTGCACTGAACTCCAAGTTGCAGCTTCGAGAATATCGTTGGTTGGCACCCCCCTGAGAAAGGCTGCTGATGTAGCTGTAGCCCTGGTGGAGTGGGACCTAATGTTAGCAGGTACCGGTTTCCCATGATGCGTGTAGCAGAAACGTATGCAATGTGCTATCCATTTTGAAATGGTCTGTTTTGAGATAGCTTTTCCTTGTGATCCTGCAGCATAGGCTACAAAGAGCTGGTCAGATTTTCTGAAAGCCTTAGTTTTATCCAAGTAGTAACGTAATTGCCTGTGAATGTCCAAAGAGTGCAGGAGTCTTTCTTCTTTGTTCTGGGGATTTGGAAAAAAGGTGGGCAAATGAATGGTTTGGTTTAGGGCCACATTGGATACCACCTTTGGCATAAAGGAAGGGTTAGTTCGTACAGAGACTCTGTCTTGATGAAAAATAAGGAAAGGCTCCACTGCCATTAGTGCCTGTAGCTCTGAGACTCTTCTAGCTGAAGTTATTGCTAGCAGCAGGGCAGTTTTCCATGAAAGAAATTTTAAATCTACTGAAAAAGCTGGTTCAAAGGGTGGCAGAGTAAGCTTTTCCAGAGCAAAGTTGAGATCCCAAGTAGGTGTTGGTGCTCTCCTGGGCGGTCTTATGTTCTTAGCCCCTCTGAGGTACTGTCTTAGGAGTGGATATGAAAATAAAGGAGGATCCGTGTTGTAATGGGCTGAAATTGCTGAGGCGTGGATCTTAATAGATGAAAAGGAAAGTCCTTTGTGCAACATCTCAGTTAAATATTGTAGAATCTGAGGAATGTTTAGATCAAGGGGATTTTGGCCTTTAGCCTGGTTCCAGGTGCAAAATCTTTTCCATTTGTCTGAATAGGTTTCCTGGTGCTAGGCCTCCTGACCTCCAGAATGACATCCATAACAGCTTTGGAAAGAGGTGTTGGCTGGTTGTTTAGGTAATCTGCCATGCAGCCAGGTTTAAAGTCTTGAGCTGGCTGTGTAGAATTTGATTGTCTCGCTGGGTGAGCAGGTGAGAATTTGTGGTAAAATCCATGGTGGGCCGTGGGCCATGTTCCTTAGAATTGGATACCAGTGCTGGCGTGGCCAGTCTGGTGCAATGAGTATCATTTGTGGCCTCTCTAATCTGACTTTCAGCAGTACCTTTGCTAGAAGAGGCAGCGGAGGAAAGGCATACACTGTTAATGTTTTTCAACTGAATGAGAGGGCGTCCACTTTCCAAGCTTGTGGGTGGAATATCCTTGTGCAAAATTTTTGAAGTTGGTAGTTTTGGGGGTTGGCAAACAGATCTATGTCTGGGCGTCCCCATTTTTGAGCTATCATTGCAAATACTTGTGAATCTAGTTTCCACTCGTGGGGATCCATGATGTTTCTGCTTAGGTCATCTGCCAATGTGTTTGTCTTTCCTGGCAGGAATTGTGCTTCTAGTTGAACTTGGTAAGACAGTGCTGTGTTCCACAAGGTCATTGCTTGCCTGCATATGGGGTAGGAATGTGTGCCCCCTTGCTTATGTACCACATTACTGTGGTATTGTCCGCCTTTATTATTAGTTGTCCTGGGTGTAAGAGGTCCTTGAAGGTTGTTAGGGCATTCTGTAATGCTAGCATTTCTTTTTGATTGATATGCAGATGCCTTTGATCTGTAGTCCATTTGCCCTGAATGCACTGTCCTGCCATGTGTGCTCCCCAGGCATAGTCTGATGCATCTGTTGTTAAAGTTTGCCTGGCTGTGGGTAAGGTGAAAGGCTGGCCCTTGTTGAGGTGACATGCCTGTGCCCACCATAGAAACTCCTGTTGAAGGCAGGGAATGAGTGGTATCATTGTTTCTAAGCTGTGGCTGTGCTGAGTCCATACGCTTTTCAGGTACCATTGTAATTTCCTCATATGCAGTTTTGCAAATGGTATTAGTAGTATGCAAGATGCCATGAATCCCAAGGCCTGCAGAATTTTTCTTGCAGGGAGTTGGGTCTTTGTTGCCATTATTTTGAAGTATTGAGTCAGCTGTTGTTGCTTGTCTGGCGTGAGATAAGCCATCTGGGCCATTGTATTCAAGCTGGCACCCAGGAATATTATGTTTTGTGAGGGCACTAGTCTTGATTTCTTTTCGTTTACTGTGTACCCTAGGCAACTTAGAAGGTGTTTGACAAATGCCAGATGCTTTAAAAGAATGTCCTTGCTTTCTGCTTGAATAAGGCAGTCGTCCAGGTATGGATATATTTGAATTCCTCTTTGTCTGCAGTATGCAATTACTGGTGCCAGGCATTTTGTGAAGACCCTGGGTGCAGTAGATAAGCCAAAGGGCAGTGCAGAGAATTGATAATGGGTTGAACCTGCAATGAAGCGGAGGTATCTTCTCCAATTTTGTCTGATAGGGACATGCAGGTATGCCTCCTTGAGATCCACCGTTACTAGCCAAGCCTTCTTGCCCAGCATGGGAAGAAGCTGCTGTAGTGTTAGCATCTTGAATTTTGGTACTTGCAGATAGGTGTTCAGAATTGAAAGATCCAGAATGGGTCTCCATGCTTTGTCCTTTCTGGGGACTAGAAAGAGTTGAGTAAAATCCTTGTCCTTGCTCCTGTGTAGGTACCTGTTGAATGGCTCTCATGTCCATGAGAGTTGTAATTTGTTTTTGTGCTTCTGCCCATTGATTCGGTGGCAGGTTTGGCATTCTTTTAATCCTTGGCAAGGTATGAAAGTGGAATCTGTATCCTTGTGAGACAATGTTTAGGACCCATTTGTCTTTTGTGATGATGTGCCAGTTGTCTGCAAAAAGTGCTAATTTTCCTCCCAAGGGAGCTGCCAAGAGTGATTTGCTTGGGAATTTGAGGGTTGAGTCATTCTGTTTGTCTTCTGCTAGCTTGGGGCCTGTCTTCTCCTCCCTTCTGGGTAGTAGTACCCCATTGGCAAGGTTTGTAAGGGCCTTGGGACTGACCTCTGCCCCTTGGGCATCTGTATTTGCCCCTCTGTGATCTGTCAGAAGCTGGAAAGGGCCAGTTTTTTGTTGGCCAATTTCTGCTGAAACGAGGGGGTTGTACCTGTAAAAAATCATTGACCGTCTGCATAGACTTTGCCTTATCCTCCATCTTCTTTAAAACCTCTTCTGCTTTGACACCAAATAAAACATCCTGCTGTAAAGGTGCATCCAATAATTTTGCTTTAACATGATCAGGTAGGGTTTGTTCTTTTAACCAAGCATGTCTACGTATGACAGACCCAGTAACAGCTGCTCTACATGAAGCTTCCAATGAATCAAATCCACATTGTAAAGCATGTTTGCCCACCTGTTCAGCTGCATGCAACAGATCCTGCATTTCCTTGAATTCAGACTGTTCAGAAAGTGTGCTAAATTTTTGTTTTACTTGAGACATTAAGAATTGCTGATATTTCAGCATGTGAAACTGACAATTTAATGCTCTCATAGCCAGAGAAGCTGAGGTGTATATCTTCTTTCCCCATCTATCTAGGGCTCTGGAATCCCTTTCAGAGGGTACAGTATTTTTAGCCATAGAATCTTTAGCCCCTTTGGGACCCTGGGAAATTGTTTCTGATCAGCCACAGGGCTTTTATACAGGAATTTGTGTGAGTCAGGTACTCTGTAGTATCTGTCTGGTTTGGCTGGACCAGGCGGTAGAGAGTCTGGATTTAGACTAGACTCTAAGTAAACATCATCCACAATGTCTAAAACCGGAGAGATAGCAAGTGGTCTGTGCTGGGGTAGCAAAAGGAACTCTCGGAGCCTTTTCTTTGAATCAGAGTAGTCCTGTCCTTCCCAGTGGAAATGTTCCCTCATGGTGTGTAAAGTTTCCCAAAGGAGTAGTCTTCAGGGGGAGATGCTGAGGGAATAGAGTCTTCAGCATCAGAGTCTTCATAAGGGGGAAAAGTGTAATCCTGTTCCTCAGAAGAAGCTGAGGAAATTGAAACCTGGTCAGAGGAAGCATAATCCTCCTCTTGTCTTGGTCTTTTATCTGGAGGGGGATGGGAACCCCTGATTAGGGTAATCAAATCTTCAGCCATCTTAAGCATCTGTTTCTTAGGCATGGGGCCTTGAACTGTAGACTGATGTGCAGTCTTTTTTGGTTTTAATGGAGTTTTAAGCTTAGCATAAGATTTAATGGTGAGTGTAGTCGGTCTGAAAACACCTTCTGCAACTGAAGGTGTTTCTACTGCACCGGGATCCCCTTCTGCTCTGGTGTCGGAAAGGCCTAATGAAGATGGCTGCGATGGCCTAATACACTCCGCTTGAGAATTCGCAGCTGTCTGGGGTTCCAATTCTGCGGTCGTCAGGGGGTGTGTAGGTGCCTCACTGAAAACCGGAGAACCGGCGACAGGCCCAGCAGAGGCCTCGGAGTCTGGCTTGGTCCTAGGCTGCCTGTCCTTATCCTTGCGTTTTTTATGCATGTCGGTCGTCGGTTGCTCCGGCGGCATGATATAATTAAATTTCCTACCAAAGTAATGTCGTGCGAAGTCAAAACGGCATTTGATAGTTCGTTTATTAAACCTAGCACAAAACCGACAACCTGTGACATTGTGGTCTTGGCCTAGGCAAGGAATACAATAAGAATGGAAGTCCTTATGCGGTATTTGCTTCCCACAAGAAATGCAATTGTTAACTTTTTCTGACATCAGACTGAGGCAAGA
This sequence comes from Protopterus annectens, assembly GCF_019279795.1. Classification (NCBI taxonomy): domain Eukaryota; kingdom Metazoa; phylum Chordata; order Ceratodontiformes; family Protopteridae; genus Protopterus; species Protopterus annectens. Next base: position 523,156,877 of record NC_056733.1, read on the forward strand.
AAAGGTTCCCCAACGGGGTACTTAGCTTTATTGAAGACTTCGTTCTGAAATTTTTCGTAAATCTCAGGTGTCAGCCGACCGGCACTTGTGAACTGCTTCTGCTTCGGGCACTGCGTGGCAAGAAAGACTGAAGAAAACGGCGTTGGATGCCTCTTATATACCCCTGGCGCACTGATGTCAGGGAAGAAGCGACAGCAACTGACGCCGGACCAAGACTTTGGAACTCTGGCCGACTGCAGGACCGCCTGACGGCAGGTTAACCCAAGTGTGATGACTGCAGCAGGGTAACACGATGAACATCATAAATGTGCTGCTGGTACTACAAAAAGGGGACTTCCTTAACAATAGATGAGGGGATGAGATAATATAGAGTGTTATGAAAGAGTCTCCGATCATAACCATATTATTATATGTTTAAGACATGGATGCCAAGAAATTCACCGCTCGAGGTGAATCTCAGTCGGCATCTGTGTCAAGAACTTAAAATAACTGCTGTGAGCCAAACCTCAGTGTCAAAGCCTGTGAGTAAACCTGAGTTTAATATTTAAAGAAGTGGCCCTGCCAGTGCTTGTTTAGTACATATTAAACATCCATATACAATATCAGGTCCCACACAGGAAGTGTTTTAGTCTTGAAGAGCACCTTCAGTACGTGTCCTGGTACTTACGTATTATCACAACTAGATTTCAAATGTGTCATTATTCTTAATGTAATGTAGAAAGGACTCATTCAGTTTGTGCAATGGTTGGTAGGGTAACTAACAGTGTGTCAGACTGGGGCCAGACTGTTTCGTGATTTTAAAGAAAATGAAACAATTCACTTTTGCAAACAGTGGTGTTTTGTATATGGCCGGAAATTCATAAATGCTTCCTTTGTGTCACTCGTGGTGAAGTTGTGAGGTATACGAGATAGACAAACATGTTATCTTGTATTTTCAGGTAAGTAATGTACTACTTCAGTATAAAAGCATGTCTTGGGTTGAAAAATTCAGGGAACAACATCCCTGTGTAACTTACAGTGCTACAGCCAGTTGGATCAGGGGGAAGCCTTTTTATAGTCATCATTCTCACTCTTAGCTCAGTCTCCCCTGCCATTGCAACCCCTATGTATTTTGAGGTGTTGTGCACAGGACTTTTGAGATGTGTGAATCCTTCCTACAGGCAGATAAATAATGGCCTCAGATCCATGTCACTCTTATAATAGTTAAAGATCACCTCCCCTGTTAAAAATACTTTCCACTGTGTGAATTTCCTTTCCGCGGCAGTAATGGCTTTCAGAATGCAATGGCATACCATGGCCGATGACAGGAATCAGCTATCTCGCTGCTGTGAAAAGTAAGTAATGCACCATGTCAGGAAGTTTTCTGATTTTTCTCACCTGTTCTTTCTCTGTCTGTGTCTGTAGCCCCCCCATTCTCAGTCGGTCATACATTTGTGGAGCTGCTCTGCAGTGCACAACTAAGAAGGTAGAAACATGGGTCATTGTGAAATCTGGTTGCGATAATACATAAGTACCCATGTCCTTTAGTGATTATTGGGGGGCCAGAAAGTTTTACTGAAAACTGTGCATTGGATAGTTGTTTCCAGGGCAAAATTCACACTAAATTGGATTGCTAGTATACTGGCAATGCCTACTGGATCAGAGTAGGTGGTGTCATTATGAATAAATTCAGAGTACTACTTAGTGTTATTTCTTAGTTTCCTAACATAGGTGCAGAAGGATTTGTAATTGTCCTTAGCTTCAGATGCTAACCTACGTTTTTAGGCTGCTTTAGTAGACATAATAGTATTTTTCAGGTTTTTACTCAAACTTCTGATGTTTTCATTGATATGAATGTCTTTGTGATCTGCTGCATACTTTAAGGATATTTTTCTTTTATTGTAGAGTTTATTTAGGTTAGGGTGGTTTGTTTCTTAAATTTAGATCTTCTTTGCACTGCCATTTTTTACACTTCTCTAAGTAGACATATAATGCCTTTGTGAGGCTACCTGCCATGACAACAGCTTCATCATAGAATTTGAAAAAATTAGTACACTTGGAGCCCTTGAATTCTGAGATACTGGTTTCAGTGGACTTAGAGATTTGGAAGGTGAAGGTAACTAGTTCATGACCTGACTTAACCAGGGACGAAAATACCAGGGGAATAGTACACACAAATAAAGCAATATTCATAAAGACTAGGTCAAGAATAATATGTCTTCTAGTGGGTTTGTTAACAATCTGGTCCAGGCAGACATATGTACTGAGAGGTATTTAAAATTTCCCAAAATAATGAAGCGCATGTTTACAGGGATTTCATCAAGTACATTTAATAACCTTGCATGATTTTCAGTGGACACAGAAGGTGTCCTGTAACAGGCTATAAACTAACAGTTGACCCTGGTTAGCGTGATTTGCAGTTGGAGTGATCATCGTCGTCATCATCAAGGTGAATTTAAAGCAAATGATCATCATCATCAAAGAGACTGCAGTTGGCACAATCTACACCAAAGGATGAAATGTTAATAATGGCAGTCAAGGCGTTTACAAAGTATATAGAAAACGCTCAGGATACAGGCAAGCGCACGTTCTGTAGTACAGAACTAAAAACAGTTGCACATCTTATTGTTGGGTGAGATATATTCATGGTTGAGGATCCAAACACTGAAAGGCACAACAATATGAAAGACCAATGCAATGGATATTGTGTAAACACTACAACATACAGGTAGCTGAAAAGCACTGGAAACATAAACCACAAAGAATTAATGAAAACAAAGACATTATGATCAGATGGGATTGTGCAATATCAAGAGCTAAGAAAGCAGCAGCGATAATATCAGATATGCTAATCAAAGAAGAAAGAAAAAGGAATAAAGTCTCAATACTGAAACAGGTACACATAGTGAGACACAAAGTCATAAAATATCAGGATTTGCAAGCAGAAATTAGAGAAATATGTGGCAAATGCACACAGCTCCAACAGTAGTATAAGCAACAGGGCTAATAAAAAATAAATTTCAAGCATGTTAAAATATGGTATTGCTATATGCAACTCCATATTAACTGCGGATGGGGCAATTCTGGGTACATCGTAGGTGCTGAGAAGAGCACTCTTGGCAAATATCAAAGACTGATGCAATACCAGTTTCACAAATTGTAACTGTACCCTGACTTAGGAATGAGGTCAATTCATTTCATGATATTAGAAACTCAAAGTATATGGAAAAATTAAAAAGAAAAACATAACTTCTAATTTAATATAGTAAATGCTATGTACTTACCATAACTTGACATCTGGGTTGTCTATTTTCATTCTTCCTCACAAATGAGTCTAGGATCCAACCCTCAGATCCGACTCGGCCGCATCTACAGACATTGGAACCAAAACTCAAGCTCCCCCCTCCACCCATAATGCCCCATTCCATCCCCAACTCTTCAGATTGAGTTTGCTGCTTTATCCCTACACTATCACAGAGACAGAACACACACAAGGAAAGATGGAGGCTCAAACCAGGAACATGAAGGTTCTTATATCATCCAAAGATCTTTCTAGGAGTGACAGGGCTGGGGGGAAAGGCTGGGCAAGAAGCTGAGGAAGAATGAAAATGGACAACACAGATGCCAAGTTATGGTAAATATATAACTTCTAAATCTGATGTTGTCCTTTTCATTCTTCCTCACAAATGGGTCAGAGTCCCCAGCTACGTAACTCTCAGGAGGCCCTCAAGGAAGAACATGCCAGAGCACTGTCGAACCAAAGGAAGCTCTGCTTCAAGACACAATGTCTAATTTGTAATGTGTAACAAAGGTATAAGCCTTTGACCAAGTGGCTGCAGCGCAGATGTTGTCAATGGAAGTTCTTGAGAAAAAGCAGATGAGGTAGGCATAGATCTAATGGAGTGAGCTCTGAGGCAACTCCAGACCTTTTTGAGAATAAATCAGCAAAATACAATCAGCGATCCATTTGGGTAGAGTAATTTGGAAACTGCTTGACTCAAGCGATTAGAGGAAAAGGACACAAAAAGCTGATCAGGCTTCCTGTACTATTTCGTTCTGTGAAGATAAAAACATAATTGTCTGTGAACATCAAGCAGGTGCAGCATATATTTGCCTTTATTCGTAAAGTTGAAGAAGAAAACTGGTAACTGAATGGACTGGTTAATGTTATTCTCCGTAGCCACTTTAGGCAGAAAGGAAGGGATGGTTCAAAGAGACACCCTATCCTTATGGAAAACAATGTAAGGAGGCCTAGCCGATAAGGCCTGGAACTCAGAAATTCTTTTTGCTGAAGTGACAGCTACAAAAAATATTGTTTTCCAAAAAAGAAATTTCATATCTCATTTGTCCGCTGCTTCAAAGTGTTTCTGAGTTAAACCTTGAAGGACCGCTGTCAAATACCAAGGAGGGGAGGTATCCTTTATTGGAGGTCTAAGGTGGAAGACTCTCGTTATAAAAGCCTTGCATAATATGGAAGATGGCAGGGATAATGATTCACTTCCAGTGTGGAAGTTAGATATGGCTGCCAGCTGAAGTTTAACGGTAAAAAAGCTAGCCCCTTCCTTAAAAAGAGTAGTGAGAAAAAGAAGAATGGCTGAAGTAGGTGCTGAAAAGGGGTCAATATTCTAATTGGACTCCCAAATAGAAAAAATCTTTTCCATTTGCTTCCATAGACTTTCTTGGTGGAGGCCTTCTGAGAAGCCAAGATAATGTCACAAACTCGGGAAGCAAGCCTGGACCGTCTTAGCATCGCTGGACATGGAGAAACCATGTGGTCAGTTTGACAGCATGGAGATTGGGATGTTGACTTTCTGATGGATGAGATAAGAGATCCTGAGTGGGCTCCAGTATCCATGGAGGGTATTTCAAGTGAGACCAGTGGAAGGGAAACCATAATTCTTGAGGCCAAAAGAGGGCAATGAGGATGACTGAGCTCTTCATCCTGCTTGCCTTCTGTAAAAACTTCAGGATCAGTGGAAGAGGGGGGTAAACACAGAGGAGACCAGAGGGGCCAATCATGAATCAGAGCTTCCCTCACTGACTCCCCCAGAGGGGGGATCAGACAGAAGTACTTGCTGCACTTGTTGTTGACGGGAAAGGCAAAAAAGTCACGGCAAGGCTGGCCCCACACGCTAAAGATCATATTCGCTACTGTTTGATTGAGAGACCACTCATGAGGAATGAGGATGGACCTGCTGAGTCTGTCTGCCAGTGCTTTGCTTTTCCCCAGTATGTGTGTTGCAATAAGAAAGAGGTCTGAAGAAATTGCCCATTCCCAGACCCTCATTGCCTCTCTGCACAATAGGTAGGAATGGGTTCTCACTTGTTTGTTGATGTACCAGACTACTGACATGTTGCTTGTATGGACTGCAACAGTCCCTAGAGGAAGAATGCCCTGAAAGGCTTGCAACATCAGGAGGACTGCTCTCATCTCCAAGACATTGATATGCAACTTGGTTTCTGAAGGGGACCACATGCCTTGGACAATATTTCCCATGAAATGCCCTCCACACTCCAGATGGGAAGAGTGTGTGGTCACTGTGGCTATTGGGGGGAGAAAGTGGTTGTCTTACTGAATCCACCAGCAAACATGACATTTGCAAATTGGAGTGAGTTTTATGGGAATTAATAGAGGCTGGTAAAGAATGGACCGCCAGTGTCCATTGAAGGATTCGCATAAATAATCTTGCTAGAAGGGCTAGAAGAATGCAGCTGACACTGACCTAAGCGCTTCTAACACTAGTTTTGCTGGAAGGGACGGATGAGATAGCAAGTCCTGCACCTGACTTCTCGGTGATGTGATGCAATGAAAAGGTAGATGTCACTTGAGTTGTAGTATTCAACTGAGTTCCTATAAATTTCATAGTCCGTACAGGAGTCAGCTTCAACTTGGAAAGGTTTATTGTAATGCCTAGGGAGTTGGAGATTTGAAGCAAGTAATCCCTGGCTTATAGAAGTTTATGCCTGGTTGAGGGAGGTGAGGAGCCAGTTGTCGAGATAGGAAAACACCTGGAATCCTCTGAGTCTCATCTGACATGCCACGACTGCCATACATTTGCCCTGGGGGTGTGGTGAGCCCAAAGGGCAGTGCTCTGAATTGGTAGTGATTGGCTCCCAGCCAAAATCACAGGTGTCTACTGGAGTGCCTGTCTATTTTGATGTGATAGTACACATCCTGGAGATCTACGGAGCACATCCAATTGTCCTTGCACAGAAGAGGCAGGATGGACTGAACCGAAATCAGGCAGAAATTAGACTTTTTTACATACAGATTCAAATTGCTAAAATCCAGAATCAGTCTCAGGTCCCCTTGTTTTCCTTGGCACTAAAAAGAAGTGGAAGTAAGTTCCAAATCCTATCTATTCAGGTGGGACATCCTGGATGACTCTTTTCTGTAGCTACTTTTGAATTTCTTGAGCTGCGAATTCCCTCTGGCTGGGTGGAACATCAGGGAGTTTCTTCCTTTGGACAGGAGGTGGAAAGGAAGAGGGCATGTAGTAGCCTCTGGATATGATTTTTAGCATCCATGCATTTCTTGTGATATCTGTCCAGGAGTCCAGGTGCAAAGAAAATCAACTCCCAACTGCCTCAACAGATGGACAGTCAGGCAATGCTCCAGGAGCACTGATAGGGTCTATCAGAGAAGGAGTCTCTGAAGCCCTGGTTTTGTGGACCCTCTCTGCCTTTGGGGTAACGTCTGCCATCGAAACCTCCTCCTCTGCCTCTGGATGAAGTATCCCCACACAAGTCCTGAAATAGTCCCTGAGATTTCTGGAACCACATTTTCTTACCACCTCACTGGTTCCTAACATTGAGGGGTAGAAAACTTGATTCCAACAGCAGACAGGGTATTTCCTTCCTGCTCGCTATTGGTGAGTGTGTCTTTCACTAATGGCCTGAACAAGGAGGAGTCATCCATTAATAAAAGACACCTTGAAGGGTTCTGCAAACTTGCATAGCCTCATCCAGGCATGTCTTTTAAAGGCTATGCCTGAACCGGCTATTGGTGAGGTGCCCCCCACTGTATGGGAGATCAGCCTCATCGATGATCTGGGAACAAAAAAAAAGTAGCCAGTTGAGTTTGAAAGCTCCTTGATCAAATCTCTCTGCAAGAGAGTAAAATGCGCCAGATAATTAAACAACCTCAGTGTGAATGTGGCTGAGGCATAAATGTACTTTCCAAATCTGGACTTCCTGTTCAGTGGATGGACAGAGGAGCTTTGCCCAGCTAGCTCCTTCTTAGTGGCTGCCACCACAACTACGGCATAAACAAGGAAACCACCATGAAAAACTTTTCAAAAGCAAACTTCAGGATAGCGCTGTCCAAGCTGCAAAATCCTTTACTAATGCATTCTACAGGCACCTACAAGAATGCATGGGTCGTGCGACCCAAGCAAAACCAAGACTCACTCCTCCAAGAAAAGGAAACGTGTCTGGTGGGCCCCTGCCATAAACAAGCTATACAATAGAAGGAGGAAACTAGTACAGAAAAGAGTAAAATCTCAAGAAGGGAAGACATCCCTGATCAGTATCAGCAAGAAACTACTATCCCTCATAAAATCGTCAAAGGTGAGCTTTGAAAGAAAAATTGCCAAGGACACCAAAGATAACCACAAGGAATTCTTTAGCTATGTCAAGAATCTAAGTGGCAATGCTCAGATCTGCTCGGAGTTAGTGAAGAATGGCACAAAATACACTGAACCAACCGATATTGCCAACATCCTGGCAGACAGGGTCAGTGCAAACTTCACCCCCCTCTCACCCCCAAAAGGGCCCATAACCATACCAGAAGAAAGTAGAGCCCCTGAAATCACAGACACTCAGGTTAAAACAGCCCTCTCCAAAGCCAAAAACACAGCATCAATGGGACTGGACGGTGTCCCAGGCTGCATCCTACACAAGCTCAAAGACGAACTAACCCCTCACCTAAACACGCTGTTCAAACTCAGCCACTCCACAGGCTATGTACCCATAGAGTGGCGCACAGCAACGGTTATTACGCTCCACAAAGGTGGAGACACAACAGACCCTGGGAACTATCGCCCTATAAGCCTGACTAGCTTGGTCTGCAAAGCTATGGAGCACATCATCATGGAACTCATTAACAGAGACATTAGGAACCTCCAAACACTGGACCCTACCCAGTTCAGCTTTGTTAAGGTTACAAGTGGCGTTCCCCAGGGCTCAATCCTAAGACCCCTCCTGTTCGGCATACACTTCTCAGAGGTACAGGCAAGCACAGGAGGACTATGGATGACCATGTTTGCAGACAACTGCAAACTAGGGCTATAATTGACTCTTCGGCTGACACAGACATCCTCCAAAAGGGTCTCACTGAGACGGATACCTGGTGTCAAAATCATGGCCTCAAGCTAAATGCCAAAAAGCACATAGTCATCCCCTTTGGAAAAAACAAGTACCCACAAACTACCACATAGGTGGTAGTCCCCTAAATACAGAAAACGTAATAAGGGATCTGAGGACCCAAGTAGATAGTAATCTCTCCTTTGATAATCACATTGCCAAAGTGGTTAGAAAATCCTTCTATGTGGCCCACCTAATCATAAAAGGGTTTTCACCCAGATCAAAAGATGTCATTGTGCCCCTCTACTCATCACTCATCAGACCCATCATAGAGTACAACGCCCCATTTGGGATGTACCTTACAAGACACCTACAACAGCTGGAAAGACCACAGAAGTACCTCACCAAGAGGATCACTGGCCTCAAACAGATGCCCTATGCAGCTCGACTGAAGAAACTCCAGCTGTACTCTGTTGCATCCCACCTACTCAGAGGTGATCTCTGCCTGACATACAATTCCTTGTCCAACCCAGAATTGAAGGGCATGCTCCACCTAAAGAAAACCTTATCCCCTCGAGCCACACACTCTAGGGATCTAAACCTCACCACAACAAAAAACAGGACATGCTGGAGGGATAGATTCCTGTCCCAGAGACTTCCCATGCTTTGGAACAAAATTCCAATATAAATTAGGCAGAGCTCCTCACTAACACTCTTCAAGAGAAACCGTGACGAGTGGATGGGAAGCAGAACGTTTACCCCGGGGATCACTTCAGTGGCTCTGCTGGACAGAGGCACAGGGAACTAATCTAAGGGGGTGGAGAAAGCCAACAGATTCTGGCTAAGCTTATAAATGCTTTTGGGCAGATAGCCTAGTACCTACCTATGAACCTATAACAGGGACTCCCTTGCTCCAGTGAGGTTTTCTGAAGGAAGAACTCAGAATTTATCCACGTACTTGGGATGGGGTCAACGGTGTCTGATTTCTTACGAGCCTGGTGGGAAACTAGATCAGTAGGTTCATCTGTTGGGGGGGTGTCACCCAAGATGTAGATGGGCCAACCCTGAAAGCCTCCAGAAACACTGATGCTTCAGTGAGGTTTTCTGAAGGAAGAACTCAGAATTTATCCACGTACTTGGGATGGGGTCAACGGTGCCTGATTTCTTACGAGCCTGGTGGGAAACTAGATCAGTAGGTTCATCTGTCGGGGGGGTGTCACCCAAGATGTAGATGGGCCAACCCTGAAAGCCTCCAGAAACACTGATTCTTCAGAAGAAGGAGCTTGGGAAGATCAGCCACCCTTCTATTTGAGGATTTCCAACATGTCCCCAAGCAAGACATCCTCAGGTGATGATCAGGGGGATCCTTCTCCCTCATCAAAATCTGTGTCTTCTGTGAGAGACTCCATAGGGGAGACTAGGTGCCTCCTCTTGTACGTTCTCTACTGAGGAACATCTTTCATGGGTTGTTCGGGAAAAGTGTCGGAAGAAAGGAGGAATCTTTCTGGGGAACTTGTGTGGAGGCTTCCCTGAGTTGGCTGACCCTTAGAAGCATAGATAATGGGTTCACAGCTTAGACCTGATGAGTAGCAGACCACAGGATCCGAGCCTAGAGTGGATGGCTCTCTTTGCAAAGAGAAAGCCCTTTCTACTACTTAGAAGTCCGACGGACCTGGAGAAAATGCTCTACCCTTCCTCAGAGCCGAAGCAGCCGAAGAAGGCCAGGGCCAAGCCTGGATCTGAGCTGTCCATAGCCGAGGAAGGGAAAGATCTCACAAGGTAGGAGCTGAATCAAACCCATTGACTCCGGAGCTAACCTCTCGGATCTGAGAGCAATTCTGATCTGAATCGGAGAAGTGCAGCACAAGGATACCGTCGGAGTCAAGGAAGGGAACTTCCTCAAATCCAATGCCAAACCTCTCAGAGATCCTGGATCCCGAGACTATGAAACCACAGCTCAGATCAAGAAGGAGATAGTACCAGTTGGGCACGTGTACTCACAGATCTGAGAGGGGACGGAGTTAGCAGAACCCCCATCTGGATCTAAGCCCTAAGGAATCTCTGCATCATCTTATCCATGTCAGCCTCTGTCAAACTCCTCAAAGATCTGAATGAAGCAGTGGATGGGAGCTGGAACTGCTTCTTCAGAGTCTTGAATAACTGCAATGGCAGGACTGGAGAAACTGGACTCAGCACAAATTCAGGAGTGCAACCTCTGCTGGTCAGATCCATGGATTTAAGATCTGAGAATGAGGTGGATGGAGCAAGAGAGCTAACAACATGGGCTGGACCAGCCAGATCCAAAGAGTGTTGTGGATCTGAGGGTCAGACAAACATCTCTGGATCAGAAGGTGTCGGATCTGAGAGTTTCTTCAACTTCTCAGTGGGTTCCGAAAAAACTCTTGGAGACCTCAGAATGGGCCTTTTTCTAGACACTGAGGTTTGGCTGTGAAACTTTACAAGGGGGGTTTCAGCCTCGCAATCAGTTAGTCGAAGCTCTTTCAGAATCAGTTTGTTTCTCCTATCTGAGAGTGCCCTGGGATTAAATGTTGCACAAACAGCACAAGGTGAATCAAGGTGGGCAGCTTCAAGACAATATATGCACTTCTTGTAGGTATCAGAATTAGGAATCATATGCCCAAATGAAGTGCACTTTTTGACACCCATTATTTTTTTTAGGTTTCTCAGACATATCTAATAAGGACTAAATAGTAGTAAGCCTGAAAAGAGGGCTTAAAAAAATCATAGGTTCATAGGTGTATACTTGGCTAATGGCCCTGAAGCCTTTACAAGCCTAGCCCATAGGATTACCCTGGTATCGTGCCACCCAACCTTAGTTCTCAGTGCCTCTGTCAAGCAGAGCCACTGGAGTGATCCCCGGGGTGAATTTTCTATTTCCCATCCACTCATCAAGATTTCTCTTGAAGAGGGTCAGTGAGGTGCTCTGCTTGACATGTATGGGAAGTCTATTCCATAGCATGGGCAGTCTCTGTGTTATGAACCTGTCCCTCCAGCATGTTCTGTTGATTGAGGTAATGAGGTTGAGGTCTTTGGAGCATGTGGTGCGGAGGGATTGGGATTTCATTAGATGTAGCATTTCTAACAGAGCTGGGTCAGACATGGCTTTGTAAGTCAAGTAGGCGATATGAGACAGAGAACAGTTGGAGTTTTCTGAGTCTGTCCATATAGGACAAGTGTTTAAGGCCTAGGATCCTCTTTGTGAGGTACTTTTGCGGCCTCTCCAGTTGTTGCAGGTGTCTGGTGAGGTGCATGCCAAATGGGGCATTGTACTCGATGATTAGCCTAATGAGGGAAAAGTAGAGGGAGACAATAACCTCTTTCTTCCTGGATGCACAACCCTTAGTAATGAGATGTGCCACATAGAAGGACTTTCTGACCACAGTGGCTATGTGGTGGTCAAAAGAGAGGTTGCTGGCAACCTTTGTTCCCAGATCTCTTATAACTCCTTCTGTGTTCAGTAGACTGCCATTGATGTGGTAATTCATGGGAACTAGGTTTTTCCCAAAGGAGATGACGACACATTTTTTGGCATTGAGCTTAAGGCCATGGTTCTGACACCAGTTGTTGGTCTCAGTGAGGCCTTTCTGTAGGATGTCAACATCGCTTGGACAGTCAATAATAGCTCCCAACTTGCAACTGTCTGCGAACTTTGTCAGCCAGAGACCAAAATGTAAACTGATGAAGTTGCACTAAACCAAACAACTAAACCAAACACTATTACTACTTTTTTTTAACAAGCAAAAAAAAATAGTAACCGGCATACTCCAATGAAAAGCCTATCTATAAAGCAGGCTTACTCCGAAATAAGTCACTTACACAGAAAGCAAGCCTTTTGGCATTGGGACAGGACTACATCGGAGTAAGACACTTACACCAAGAATAGGTCATACACTAGAGTAAGTCCCACTGAAAGCAAGCCTTTTGGAAATGGAATATGAATACACCAAAATTAAGTCACTTACATAGACAGCAAGTCTTCTGGAATTGGGCTAGCTATAGCTACTGAGAACACTACTCCCCTTTCATTAGCCACGGGGAGTGAGATCTCAGTTCAACCAGATGTACGGCCGATAATCAATCGGACTGGAATGGCTGGTATTTGTGTAGATAATGGAAACCCTGGTGTTGAGGGTTTTCATCAGTTCCCTTTATCCATTTCTGTGGAGAGGGGGATGAGGAGAACTCGATCAATCAGCCGAGGGAGACAGAAACGGAAATTTTCGTCCGAGAGACAATCTAACCGTTCCCTCAAGATGATGTGGAATCAGACTGGGACTGTTTAGCTTGGAATATTTCAAACCGTAGATTAGATAATGATGAATGTTCTGTCCTAAATAAAGGACTGAATTTTATCCCCGCATGTTATGGTAGCCTTACTGATGTTTTAATTGATGTTAAAATGTTCAGCAGGAGTGTTATGTTGAAATTAGAATTTGGTGGAAAGGAAATGTGCATGAATATAGTAGAGGTTTCAAGAGACTAAGTCTCTATACACCCAACTATCACCCTCTAGTTGAAGCTTTTTATAAACTGGTGGAGGACGATCTATATAAATGTTTTGGTAATAAGCAGAATAACAAAACAACAAGTATAATCTGAGTTTTAAAGAGTGAAAAGTCCTGAAAACATTGCAAAATGACAATGCCATTATTATAAGACCGGCCGACAAGTGTGGGCCAGTGGTAATTATGGATATGGATACATATCGATATTCAATGAAAACTATGCTTAGTGATGTCAGGTATTACATCGTCATCGATGCAAATGAGGTGGATGTCTTTAGACACAGGATTAATTTGATGTTAGATGATATGGTCAAGAGTGACCAGTTGACTGCAGAATTGTGTAGATTTCTTGAAGTCGAACATCTGACTTTACCAGCTATACAAGGACTAATAAAAATCCACAAGAATGGGAATGACACCCCCCCCCCCCCATGAGACCGATTGTGTCTGGAAAGGGGTGGTACACCAAACCCTTTTCGCTATATGTAGAAAAGTTTTTACGTCCGGTGCTGGATTGTAATTCAGTGGTCTTGAAAGACACCAAACAATTTCTTTTGGATTTATATAGCTTTAATAGTGGGTTAGAGGTAGATACACATTTTATTTTTGTCACTTTAGATGTGCAGTCTCTGTTCACCATTATTCCTAACTTGGCAGGAATTAACTCAGTCAAACAATACTTGGGCAAACACAGCGATTGTCTCTTCCTTGTGGTCATCCTTGAGAACAATGTATTCCTTTTGACTAGGTTGTTTATTTACAACGGGATGGTGTAGCTATGGACACTTCTTGTACCAATAGCTACGCCAACATGTTCCTGGCATTGTGGGAAGAGGATGCATTGTTCCCTATGGATGCCTTCAGGAGATTTATCCCCTTCTATCGTTGTTTTGTGGACGATGTTTTTTTCATCTGGACAGGGGGTATAAATCAGCTGAATGAATTTGTGTTGAATATGAATAGGATGACTGATTATTTGAAATTCACCATGGTCTCCTCTCCAAGTAGGATAGAATACTTGGATGTTTATATTGAGAGGCTAGATAGTGGACTTATAAATACTGGTGTTCATAGGAAGAGATGCCATAGAAATACCTTGCTACATAGGTGTAGTATGCATCCACAATATATCTTTAAAAAGTGGTAAAAGGACAAGGGATGCATCTATCTCGCCTTAATGCCTCCGATGGGGGTTATCACTCTGAGTTGAGTGCTTTGAAACAAAGGTTTGAGAAGAGAGGTTATAGTCGAAATGAAGTATAGGAAGGGCTACAGCAATTAGACTTCCTTAGACTAGAAGTTTAAATCTCAAAATGCACTCACTCGAGGCAATCCTTAAAATGGAGAACATCGATATCTGTGCAGTGACTGAGACCTGGTTCAAGACTCCAGACAGCACCCCTGCACTATCAGGCTATAACTCATACCGCACTTTTCGGCCATGTAACCTGGACCGAAACACCAAAGGCGGAGGTGTGTCCATATTCATTAAGGATATCCACACCTCCAGGCTAGTTGCTCAGCATAATGCATCCAAGGTTATCCAAGTGCAACTAACTCTGGGCAAAACTGCAATCCAAATTGTAGCTTGCTACAGATCTCCCACCATGCCCCAGGATTCCCACTCCCTTTTTCTTGATGTTCTGGAAAATATTAGGGTTCAACCAAACACTCTAATAATGGGCGACTTCAACTACCCCACCATTAACTGGGAAAACTACTCGTGTACCAACTCCTTAGCTCAACGCTTTCTGGAATCCATAAACTCCAATGCCCTAGATCAACTTATCCACACCCTCACCAGGGGCAACAATATCCTAGACCTAGTCATTAACAACACGAGTGACCGGTGTTCTACATCTGAAGTCAACTCTCGTTGGTACGATCCGACCATAAGCTTATCACCCTTGACATCCACATCCCGCCCCCACCCTCCATTAAGGAAACCACAGTAAAAATTTTCTCCAAAGCCAACTTCATGCTTAAGACAGAAGTGGTGAACTTCATGACACCCATGCAGATGGACAACACAGTTACAACTGCTGAATCCTACACAAATGCACTCTATAAGCACTTACACGAGTGCATGGATCGTGCTTTCCCAAACAGAACCAAGATGCTATCCTCCAAAAAAAGGAAGCCAATCTGGTGGTCCCCTGCCATAAACAAACTGTACAACAGAAGAAAGAAACTGTTGCAAAAGAGAGTAAAATCCCATGAGTGGAGGAGCTCCCTGGTCAGCCTCAGTAAAAAGCTGAGATCCCTTATAAGATCCTCCAAAGCTAGCTACAAAAACAAAATCACCACTAAATCCAAGGAGCATTCTATAGCTATGTCAAGAATCTAGATGGCAACACCCAGATCTGCTCTGAGCTACAGCACAAAGGCACGAAAATTACAGAACCAACTGATATTGCCAACATCCTGGCAGATAGGTTCAGTGCTAACTTTACCCCCCTCTCACCCCCTAAAGGGCCCACATCTATACAGGAAGAATGCAAAGTCCCTGTAATCACAACTACGCAGGTAAAAGCTGCACTCTCTAAAGCCAAAAACATAGCATCCATGGGACCGGACAACATACCAGGCTGCGTTTTACACGAACTTCAGAACGAACTGGCTCCCTACTTAAGCACCATGTTCAATAATAGCCTCGCATCAGGCTTTGTGCCCACTGAATGGTGCACAGCAACAGTTATCCCACTCCACAAAGGGGAGCCACCACTGATCCCGGGAACTATCGACCTATTAGCCTGACGAGCCTGGTCTGCAAGGCCATGGAATGTATCATCATGGAACTCAAACAAAGACATTGGTAACCTCCAAACTCTGGACCCCACCCAGTTCGGGTTTGTGAAAGGCAGATCGTGCCTCCTGAACTTGATCGACTTCTTTGAGGCAGTCACCAAAGCCGTGGATGAGGGTAAGGTGGTTCACACAGCCTATCTTGACCTCGCCAAGGCTTTCGACACCATCCCCCATTCTGGAATTATAGCTAAACTCACTAAACTAGGTATAAATGCCTACATCACAAGATGGGTTGCCAAGTGGCTCACTGACAGAACCCACACTGTAAAAGTTGCAAATCTGACCTCAAAGCAGTGACAAGTGGAGTACCACAGGGTTCCGTCCTGGGACCTCTCCTGTTTGGTATCTACTTCTCTGAAGTACAGGCTAACACAGAAGGCCTCTGGCTAGCGAAGTTCGCAGATGACTGCAAACTAGGAGCCATAGTCAAGTCTCCAAATGATGTGGACATCTTACAGAAGGGCCTCACTGAGACAGATGCCTGGTGTCAGAGCCATGGCCTCAAGCTCAATGCCAAAAAGTGCAGTGTCATCCCCTTTGGTAAAAACTCTGTACCCATGAACTACCACATAGGCAGCAACCTACTTAACACCGAATGCGTGATAAGAGACCTTGGGACCCAGGTGGACAGTAGTCTCTCCTTTGATAGACACATCGCCACAGTAGTCAGGAAGTCCTTCTACGTGGCACACCTCATCATAAAAGGGTTCCCATCCAGGAAAAAAGAGGTCATTGTTCCCCTCTACTCATCACTCATAAGACCCATTATAGAGTACAAAGCCCCTTTTGGAATGTACCTCACAAGACATCTGCAGCAGCTGGAAAGGCCACAGAAGTACCTCACAAAGAGGATTACTGGCCTCAAACAATTGCCCTACACTGACCACCTCAAAAAACTCCAGCTTTACTCCATAGCATATCGCCTACTCCAAAGTGATCTCTGCCTAACATATAAAGCTATGTCAAACCCAGAGCTGTTGGACATGCTACACCTAAAGAAATCCCAATCCTTCCAAGCTACACGCTCTAGGGACCTAAACCTTGTCACCACAATAAACAGGACATGCTAGAGGGATAGATTCCTGTCCCAGAGACTTCCTATACTCTGGAACAAGCTACCCATCTATGTCAAGCAAAGTTCTTCATTAGCACTCTTCAAGAAAAATATTGATGAGTGGATGGGAAATAGGAAATACACCCTTTCACTTCTATGTCTCTACTGGACAGTGGCACAGGAAAATAACTATCTTGGGTGATGTAAGCTATGGAACTTTGCTGGCTAGGCTTACGTAGGCCCTTGGGCCGATAGCCTAGTACATACCTATGAGAGCTAGTCCTTTTTTTTCTGATAGGATAGAACATGAAATAATACACGCAAAAGAAAAACCACAAAAAGCACAAGCAAAGTCAAATGAACAGGAGCAGGAAACCAAAAAGTGATCCACAGAATCAATAGAGCGTAACACAAATTTTAATATCCGCTTTCGTCCAGAGACTTCTTCAGAAGAAGTCTCTGGACGAAAGCGGATATTAAAATTTGTGTTACGCTATTCTGTGGACTCTATTGATTCTGTGGATCACTTTTTGGTTTCCTGCTCCTGTTCATTTGACTTTGCATGAAATAATACACAGTAGTGGGACACATTTCTCTGAGATCAGGACACCCATGTTTTATACTATGGATAATAGGAAGATATATGAGGTGATTGATAGACATTGGGGGGTTTTGACAACTAATGCTGATATCAGGGATATTGTGGGTGACCGACCTAAGTTCAGGTTTAAAAATAAGTTAAACCTGAAAAGGATTTTATGTCAACCATTTGATAAACAAGAACATGAATTGGATTCTGGTATGCATCCCTGCGGACAGTGTAATTTCTATGAATACATAGAATCTAGTGGGAAGTTCATTCACTCCGATACAGGAGACAGCTACAAATTCACCTTTGTGGCAGACTGCGCCACTCAACATGTAGTTTACCTTGCCATCTGTGACACCTACTGGTCTTTCTATGTTGGGAAGACTGACAGGATGTTCAAGCACAGGATAAGGGAACATCTTTATGGCATAAGAGTGAGATCACCTACAAATGCCCTTGCTAAACATGTCCTTATAACAGGAGATAATCATATTTTTAGGTTCATGGTTATAGATAGAGTAAGGCCACATGCCCAGGGAGGGGAGGGAAGGGCAGTGAAGTGAAGTGGATTTTGAAAGTAAGGGCTGACAGAGGCAAAGGTCTGAATGAAAGAGCTTCACTGAAGCCCTTTCTCAAATCCAGGAGACTGTATGCAGGTTGAGTTAAACAAATTTTTTGTTTAATAATTATGAGTGGATATATTATATTTTTACTTTTATATCAGCACTATATGTTTTAAAAAGCTTTTGCAATACTGCAAGTTTGAATTAATAGTATGTCGATGCATTTATATGTTTGGAAAGATGATGTGTCTTTTATATATGTTTTGAAACGCAATGCTTGAGCTGTTAGTAGCAATTGATAGTTTAGTGTATATTCTACAGCTAGCAATTAATTGTTCCTATTTTTAAATGAAATTTATGTTTTTATATTTAAATAGTTTCTATAGGGTGATGTATTTTATGCCTAATGTGGTGACGTCTCTTTATATATTTGAAAGATGAGTTAATTAATTCAATGTTTTGATTGGCTGTGATTTAATATATTAGAGATGGGAGGAACACACCATGGTATCTTGTTAATGGTCTGAAGAAGCTCAATGCGAAAGTGCTTACCAGTGTGCACAATAAAGAACTGTTTTTACTTCAAGCATTACATCTGGTGAATATATTTTTGTGAGCTGCATGGTTGCTACCACTGTTTGGATTATTCCTGCTGTTTTTATCGTTTTATACATCGACAGTGGTGCGTTTACCCCGGAGAGTGTTTTTTGTTACTATTTTTTACAGTCAATGAAATATTTAATGGCTGCTCACACATAAATGAAACTCAAGTCAGTTAGCAATAGCACCATAAAGCAATAAGAATAACATTATTTGAATACGTTCCAATGACAGTAAGTTCAACAAGACCACACACAGGCAAATGCATAATTGCTGCAAGAAGAAATGTCATAGCATGTTTCCAAACAATGAAACAAATTTTCTAGCCTGTCCTGGTAACATATGGAGGGGCAAAACTCTGACTACAGACCAGACAACCAGAGTAGCTGGAAGAATGGATAAGCCCATCACAGGGGGGACTAGGGATGACAACTTTTCATGTCAAAAATTCTGGACATGTACGTGGAAGTAAAATGCATGTAACTACCCGACATGCAAAATTTTGCTTAATAATGTTTAGACTGAGCAGAGACAATCAAGCGATTATTATGATAAAGTAATTTTTACAATATCTATGCAACTGTATTGCACAGTATTTTGCCAAATATAACGTTTGAACTAATTTTCTCAAATAACCACATAACTAACCACCAGCTATACTCTTAAAACAAAACAAAAATTCTGTTTTGGCACCAGTATGATGATTAAAATGTATTCCTAAAATTATTTCAACCAAATCAGAATAAAAGTTGAACATCTGCCGAGATAGGGCAGTTACAACTAAAAAGTAAGTTTTTATAACCTGCGTTTTTCACAGAACAAGAAGTCTGCAACTGTAGTTGTCATAAAGGGTGGAAACACTTAAGGGAAAACTGAAACAGTGCATGCCACCAGAAAACATCACCATCTGCTGTCTTAAACGTGGGTCATACCTCTGAGCATACCTAAAAGAGACAAACCACAATTCAACTCTAAAATGTTTGTGTTCCACTCTGTTAACCATTGAAAAGGTTTGTCACACAATCAGCCTTAAATGTTTTCACTTATACCTGTGGTAAATACAACTAAAACATATTAATTCATCATAATGACATTTTATAATTATAAAAGAACATATTTAATCATCCTGTGAGATTCCTAGTTGAAGCTCTCAGTAACCATTAGTACATGCTCCATATTTATTCAGCAGCTGTCTCTACTCAGTGAAAATACAAAGGCAAAAACTTGTTAAATGGATAAAATATGGACAAAACCCATGACAGAATAAAAACCCGAAAGGGGTGGAGTGAAGCAACAAAATCCCTCCCAGCAAATTCCAAATCCCAATTCACCTTACTTTTATTTATATACAGTGGATATAAAAAGTGTACATACCCCTGTTAAAATGCCAGGTTTTTGTGATATAAAAAATGAGACCACAATAAATCATTTCAAAACTTTTCCCACCTTCAATGTGACCTATAACCCGTACAATTCAATTGAAAAAATCTGTTAGGGGAAAAAATATAAAAAATAAAAAATGTGCAATAAGCTGGTTGCATAAGTGTGCACACCCTTAAACTAATACTTTGTTGAAGCACCTTTTGATTTAATTACAACATTCAGTCTTCTTGGGTACACACCTGCCATCAATTAAAGAGACTCTGATTAACCCCAAATAAAGTTCAGCTGTCCTAGTAGGATTTTCCTGATATTTATTCAGTTGCCTGCTACAGCAAAAGCCATGGTTCACAGAGAGCTTACGAAGCATCAAAGGGATCTCATTGTTGAAAGGTATCAGTCAGGAGAAGGGTAGAAAAACATTTCCACAGCATTGGATATACCATGGAACACAGTGAAAACAGCCATCAAAAAGTGGAAAAAGATATGGGACAACAGTGACGATGCAAAGAACTGGACGTCCCTCGAAAATTGATGAAAAGACAAGACGAAAATTGGTCAGGGAGGCTACCAAAAGACCTACAGCAACACTGAAGGAGCTGCAGGAATTTCTGGCAAGAACTGGTTGTGTACTATATGTGACAACAATCTCCCATATTCTCCATATGTCTGGATTATGAGGTATGGTTGCCAGTTAGAAGCCTTTTCTTACACAGAAAAAACATCCAGGCCCGGCTAAAATTTGCAAAACAATAAATCAAGTCTCCAAAAAGCATGTGGGAAAATGTGTTATGGTCTGATGAGACCAAGGTTTAACTTTTTGGCCACAATTCCAAAAGGTACGTTTGGCGCAAAAGCAACACTTATCACCAAAAGAAAACTATCCCCACGGTGAAGCATGGTGGTGGTGGCAGTTTTTCTTCAGCTGGAACTGGGACTTTAGTCAAGGTGAAGGGAATTATGAACAGTTCCAAATACCAGCCACTTTTGGCCCAAAACCTTCAGGTGTCTGCTAGAAAGCTGAAGAGGAATTTCACCTTTCAACATGATAATGACCCCAAGCATATGTCCAAATCAACAAAAGAATGGCTTCACCAGAAGAAAATTAAAGTTTTGGAATGGCTCAGCCAGAGCCCAGACCTAAATCCAATAGAAAATCTGTGGGGTGACCTGAAAAGGGCTGTGCACAAGAGATGCCCTCGTAATCTGACAGATTTTGAGCGCTTGTGCATGGAAGAGTGGGAAAATATTGCCAAGATGTGCTATGCTGATAAACTCCTACCCAAGAAGACTGAATGCTGAAATTAAATCAAAAGGTGCTTCAACGAAGTATTAGTTTAAGGGTGTGCACACTTATGCAACCAGCTTATTGTACGCTTTTTATTTTTTATATTTTTTCCACTAACAGATTTGTTTGTTTTTCAATTGAATTGTACAGGTCACAGGTCACATTAAAGGTGGAAAAAGTTTTGAAATGATTTATTGTGGTCTCATTTTTTTATATCACAAAAACCTGGTATTTTAACAGGGGTGTGTACACTTTTTATATGCACTGTAATTAAATGATCAACCCCTGATGTAGATCCAAATGCAATTTGCAAAAGAAAACCTGGCCGCAGAGAAAGCAGCACATACACATACAAATATAAACAGAGGGAATCAGTTGTCTGAACCAGCACACAAAACACAAACCAAGACAACTAAAATAAAACCCAGGGGCATTGCCATAAACAAAACAGAAATTCCATGAGATCAGACTACATTGAAATTTGGAGAGATGAAAGGCAGAACACAACTCACAGCTGCTGACCACAACCTTTATTCAGCAGTGAAAGGCTAACCACAGCTGCAGTCTGCAACACCCACAACGTATACAGCAGGGATCAAACCGCAACACTTTTACATAAATGGCAAGAACTCTACCACAAGGCCAAACTGAAGACATCGAAACTACTTTTGCAGCTACTCACCCAAATCTATAACATAACCAAATCACACATTTTTGGTTTCACTGTATAAATAACTGTATGCAAGAATTTAAACAAGTGATGCTTAAAGATTAAAAGCTAGCGATAAGATAAACTGTAACAGCTAAACTCCACAAAACAGTTTACCTGGCTGACATGTGGAACAATATGTGCATAAAACACATTATCAATGAAAGCAGCTGTAGCATATTTCCTACTGCTTCCTCTCCCATATTTGCGATTTTATGCAGTTCTAAAATTTATCAAATTTGTACCACAATCCTCAACCAGTGAGGAGCACATCTCAGCAGAATCGGGAAGCAATCCTGAAATAAACAGGGACACTTAAATACTAGTACTATTAATGCGAGAAATTGACAGAATAAGAAAATGTGAATGAATACACATTTTCGGAAGTAAAAGAAGTCTATGACTCTAATTATTATCATTAATTATTAACTGTAATGCATAACCTTTTCTCCAAAAGACATCAGTTTTAGGAGGGGTTTTAAAAGGGACACAGCTAAATTGGAGTTAAAATCAAGGATAGTTGAGAGGTACTACCACATTATCTGACCTCAAATGCAATAAAATATTAAGAACCATCTTGTACATCATTGGCCCAATAAAAACCTGACTGTTTAAAAACAATACAGCTTGATCAAAATGTTCAGCAGGTGCCATTACTGATCCCAGTGCAAACAAATAATAAAATACAGTTAAATATAAAACGGCACTAGAAAATTTTTATTACTGAAATCATAAAATGCAGCACTAAATTTTGTCACATTTATCCTACCTTACCCAAAATTCACCATCTTAATTAGTGTAATAAAACCTGACTTTTTAAAAATAATGCATCTTGTTCAAAATGCCGACTTAAATTTTTGACTCTACTGCAAAACCATAACAGCAAGCAATTAAAAAGATTAAAGTCACTACAAAATTACTATTATCAAAATTATGTAAATTCTCATTTGGTTGGGACTCCACAGAGGTCATCGTTCCTCAGCACTGAAATGAGCGTGACCGCCACTTGAAATACACGTTTTAGCATCCAGCATTACTAACAGAAATAAATAACAAAACCATTCTTTATTATTTACCATTGTGAGCCAGAAGAGGAGAGACGTAAAACTATTTAACAAATACTTCAACTAAAAACAACAAATGCTGTTAACTTAACCACCTCAACTGAAGATAACCTAAACTGGAACTGTCACCTGCTATCCTTACAACTTGAGCTGTTGACAGAACTTACTCGCAAGTATCGATACTACAAGGGGAGGTGACTAAATTTAATTAAACTTTTTAAGTAATGTAGATTAATGTGTGTGTATGTACCTTTAAGAAGCTATTCAAGGGCTTGTACAAGTATATAAATATTGAGCAACTGTGAACTTGACTGACATTTACTTCACAGAACAGGTCAGAAACGAATTTCAGAAGTTAAACTTGCCCAGCACGATTTGTTATTTGCAAAATATGAAACAAGGCATACAGAACGTTCTAAATGATATTTGCATAAACCGATGTGTATGATATTGATAGAAATATTCAAATTACTATGGAAAATGCTAGAAATAAAGTTTGGATTACATAAAACTAATAAAATAGCAGGAAACAACCACATTTTCAATATGTGTTTAGTGAATCCATATTTTTCGTATTAATCAAAGATATCTGAGTTACCAGAGGTGTATAAAGTGTTTGCATGTTTGTGCAATGTTACAATAAAGTTATTTCGCAGAATACAGCCATTACAGAGCATTTTTTGCAAAGTACAGTATATCGAAGAGTTTATTCTGCGTTTGAATGTTGTTACAAGCTCACAGAACAGTTTGTACATAACTATAAGAGTCATATTTTCTGAGTATGCACAAACACATACTTTGTGGGCATGGTAGACAGATTTCGAAGACCTAGTACACTTGTGTTTGACAGTAATATTGCTGAAAACTGCAGAGTGCTTGAGCAAGAGTACAACATTTTCATACAGGCTGCATTTTCTGATAAAGATAACTATCCAAAGGCATTTATTCTGCTTAATTTAGCTGGGTCAGAAGCCATAGGGGAACGTTCATTTGTGTATGCACCTGCTATCTATACAGGAGAGGGGGGAAACCATCATATTGTCATACCTGCTGAGACACGGGAGGACCCTGAGTGCTTAAAACATAAATTTAAAGAAATGTGTAACCCCCAGACAAATGTAACAATGGAAAGGCACTTATTTTACACAAGGGATCAAAAGTCTGGTGAAACTTTTGCAGCATATATAAAGTACAGTTTTGTACCTACCATAAATGTAGATGTTCGAAGATCCACATTGCTGCAGTCCTTACACTTGGGTAGTCCGCTGTCCTCGGTCGGCCCG
Source organism: Protopterus annectens (assembly GCF_019279795.1). Lineage (NCBI taxonomy): Eukaryota > Metazoa > Chordata > Ceratodontiformes > Protopteridae > Protopterus > Protopterus annectens. The sequence goes on from NC_056733.1 coordinate 523,181,024, forward strand.
AATATCAAAGTATAAGGCTGACGTCGGTCAAGGCGCATTTGACTGACATCAGGACGTCAGGGTACAAATGCGCATGACCGACGTCATATCCTCAGTCTTTTCTTGCCCCAGATGTCAGAAGACCCTAAAAATAAAGGTCAAAACCAAAAGACAGCAAACAAACAACCAACCACCCTTGCACTAATTATATGTACAATATACACAATATTTACAACCCAACCCACACAACCACCTCTAACTACAGAGGGGAAGGAGGGAGGGTAAATTGGACTGCAGCAATGTGGATCTTCGAACATCTACATTTATGGTAGGTACAAAACTGTACTATGTTCTTCATCTCACATTGCTGCAGTCCTTACACTTGGGTAGAATCCCAAAGCAGAGGTAAGGGAGGATGGCCAAACTACAAGGAAGCAGGAGCTGCCAAAATGCCCTGCAAAACAGCAGTGGCAAAACCAGCCCTGGATTTAGAGTAAAGTGGCAGGTGATAATGCCTAGAGAAAGTATGCAATGAACTCCAAGTAGCTGCCTCCAAAATATCCTTGGTTGCCACTCCCTCAAAAGGCTGTCAGTGGCAGTAGCCCTAGTGGAATGAGGCCTAATCCCAGCTGGAATCTCCTTGCCATGATGGGAATAACAGAAAGCAATGCAAAACCCAATCCACTTAGAAATAGTTTGTTTTGACACAGGCTTGCCCTGAGAACTCAAAGCAAAAGAAACAAACAACTGCTGAGACTGCCTGAACCCTTTAGTTCTGTCCAAATAATATCGCAACTGCCTGTGTACATCTAAAGTGTGCAAAATCTTTTCCCCTTTATTTTGGGGATTTGCATAAAAAGTAGGCAAATGAATAGTTTGGTTTAAAGCCACACTAGAAACCACCTTAGGCATAAAGGAAGGATTAGTACGCAAAGATACCCTATCCTTATGGAAAATCAAGAAAGGCTCAACCGCCATAAGGGCCTGTAATTCAGAAACCCTTCTTGCAGAGGTAATGGCCAACAAAAAGGCAGTCTTCCATGATAAATATTTCAACTCAGAAGTAGCTGCAGGCTCAAAAGGTTGTAGAGTGAGTTTCTCAAACACAAAATTGAGATCCCAAGCAGGAGTAGGAGCTCTACGTGGGGGTCTTATATTCTTTGCCCCTCTAAGAAATTGCTTGAACAAAGGATGAGAAAACAATGGAGGGTCACATTCATAGTGAGCTGAAATTGCTGCAGCATGAACCTTAATAGAAGAGAAGGACAAACCTTTGTCCAGTAACTCAGTAAGATATTGAAGAGCCACACTTAAATTAGGCTCAGAAACATCAAAATCCTTTGCTGCACTCCAAAATAAAAATCTCTTCCATTTATCTGCGTACACTTTCCTTGTACTAGGCCTTCTAGCTTCCAAAATCACATTCAAAACTTGTTGTGGAAGTTGAGACCCTCTACGGTTCAAAACAGAATATGCCAGGCTGTTAGGTGAAGAGAGTGAAGTTTGACATTGAGCAAATGGCTGTCCTCCTGTGACAACAGGTGTGGAATCGAAGGCAAAGGCCATGGAGGCGTCCGTACCAGACTTCTCAGTAATGGGTACCAGTGCTGTCGAGGCCAATCTGGAGCTATTAAAATCATCCTTGGCTTGTCCTGTCTGACCTTTAGAAGTACCTTTGGGAGGAGAGGCAGAGGTGGAAAGGCATACACATGAAGATTGCTCCAATTGAAAGAAAGAGCATCCACTTTCCAAGCTGTGGGATGAAACCTTTTGTGCAAAACTTTGGCAGCTGATGGTTTAGTGGAGAAGCGAACAGATCTATGTCTGGAGTTCCCCATGACACTGTCAATTTCTGAAATACAAGAGGATCCAATTTCCACTCGTGGGGATCCATAATTGTCTGCTCAACACATCTGCTAAGGAGTTCTGTGCTCCTGGCAGAAACCTTGCCTGAAGATTGAGCTGTAAACTGAGAGCAGTCTCCCACAAAATCATTGCTTGCCTGCATAGAGGATAAGAATCGTTCCCCTTGCTTGTTGATGTACCACATGACAGTTGTGTTGTCTGTTAGAATCAACACCTGCCCTGGAAGAAGTAAATCCTTGAAAGCTATTAATGCAAACTGGACTGCTAACATCTCCTTCAGGTTGATATGTAAATGTTGTAGTCTGGCAGGCCACTTGTCTTGTATCCACTTTCCATTTAGATGAGCTCCCCAAGCTTTGTCTGAGGCATCTGTCGTTAAAATCTGACTCGCCTCTGGCCGGGTCACAGAGAGTCCCTTGTTTAGGTGACATTCCTGAGCCCACCACAAAAATTCCTTTTGAATGCAAGGTATTATTTGAATGACAGTGTCCAGATCCTGGCAGTGCTGTGTCCATACAATTTTGAGATACCATTGCAGCTTCCTCATATGCAGTTTGGCATTGGGAAGCACCAGAATACAAGATGCCATGAACCCTAAGGCTTGAAGGACTGTCCTTGCAGTCAGCCCGGACTGATGAGATAGTTGATGGAAGTAAAGGGAAAGACTCTTTTGTTTGTCCGGGGTTAAAAAGGCCATCTGGGATGCTGTATTCAGTCTTACACCCAGAAAGCACATGTCCTGAGAGGGTACTAGACTGGACTTTATTTCGTTCACAGAATACCCCAGGCATCTTAGCACTGCTATCACATATTCCAAATGATGAAGAAGCTCTTCCCTTCCTTGAGCCAGAATCAGGCAGTCGTCCAAATAAGGATAGATCTGTATTCCTTTTAGCCTGAAGAAAGCTATCACTGGAGCCAGAACTTTTGTGAATACTCTGGGCGCAGTAGATAAGCCAAAGGGCAATGCAGAGAACTGATAGTGAGAAGTCCCAGCTCAAAAACGCAGATACTTCCTGCAACTTAGTCTGATAGGAACATGAAGGTAAGCCTCCTTGAGATCCAAAGTTACCATCCAATGATCTTTGCCCAGCAGAGGTAAAAGCTGTTGTAACGTCAACATTTTGAACTTGGGAATATCCAGATAAGTGTTGAGGATAGATAAATCCAAAATTGGTCTCCACATGTTCCCCTTCTTTGGTACTAGGAACAGGCGAGAATAAAATCCTAGGCCCACTTCTGGCATAGGGACCGGCTGTATGGCCCCTAGTTGAAGTAACAGAGAAATTTGCTTGTGAGCATCTATTCTTTGTTGAGGAGGAACGTCTGGCATGCCTCTGAAAGGAGGCAAGGTATGGAAATAAAACCTGTAACCTTGGTGTATGATATCCAATACCCATCTGTCTTGGGTAATTAAACTCCAATTTTCTTTGAAAAGTGCCAACCTTCCTCCCAAAGGTGCTGCCAGACGAGAAGGCTCTGGCAGCCGAAAAGGTAGGTCATTGGGTCTGTTTACGAAAGGACTGACCCCTGCCCTCACCCGAAGACTGTGCAGGAGAACTCCCTGTTCTAGGCCTGAAAGAGCCCTGAGCTCTGCCCCTACCACGCCTAGATCTACCCCTAGACTGGGAATCATAAGAAGGATACGTCCACCCTTTAGCAGGCCAATTTCTACTAAACTTTGGAGGCTGAACCTGCAAAAAATCTTTAACAGTCTGCATAGACTTAGCCTTGTCTTCCATTTTCTTTAAAACTGCCTCAACAGGAGAACCAAACAACACATCAGATTGCAAAGGAGCATCTAAAATCCTTGTTTTAACATGGTCAGATAAATTTTGATCCCTCAGCCAGGCGTGCCTGCGAAGAACTGACCCAGTGGCAGCCACCCTAGACGAGGCCTGTACAGCATCAAAACCACATTGCAAAGAATGCTTACCCACCTGTTCAGAAACATGTACTAAATCTTGTAACTCTTTACAATCAATACCTTCCGCCAGAGCATCAACCTTAGACTTCAACTGTGAAAGGAGATAGTTTTGGTATTTTAACATGTGAAACTGGCAATTCAAAGCCCTCATAGCTAGAGTGGAAGAAGTATAAACTTTCTTTCCCCATCTATCCAAGGCCCTGGCTTCTTTATCTGTAGGAACCGGATTTTTGACAACAGAAGCCTTAACACCTTTAGGCCCCTGGCTAACAGTTTCTGGGTCTGCCCTAGGACTCTTAAAAAGATACTTATGAGCTTCAGGCACCCTGTAATACCTATCCGGTTTAACAGGAGCAGGAGGCAGAGAATCAGGATTAAGAGAAGCCTCTGTAAAAACATCTTCCACTACATCCAAAACAGGAGGTATAGCCAAAGGCCTATGCTGGGGTAAAAACAAAAATTCAACTAAGCCATTTCCTGGAATCAGAGAAGACCTGACCTTCCCACTTAAAATGCTCCCACATGGAATGAAGAGTTTCTGAAAAAAAAAATCCTCAGGAGGAGAAGCAGAAGGAGTAGAATCATCCACATCAGAATCAGAATAAGGAGAGTACTCCTGCAAGTCTTCAGTCAAGACTCTGAAACATCGAAGCCTGCTCAAAACTCCCTAGCTCAGGCTCCACCCTAGGTCTCTTATCAGGAGGGGGCAAAGAACCCCTAATCAGAGTAATCAAATCTTCTGCCATTTTAAGCATATGCTTCTTGGGCACAGTTCCAGAAGAACTAGGGGTGACACCAACTGAAGCTAAACCTGGCCTGCCTCTAGGAGAAGCCTTGGAAACAGAAGGAGAGGGCCTAACCACCCTAGGCAGGGAGGGGAGTATAGTAACCTGAGAAGCCCCATCACCCTGGCCTGCCTCCTGAGAGGCCACATCCTGCAATAACAAGGTCTCTTCCTGGGATCCCAAAGAAACCTCCGGTGGAACCACCGGCTCCACCGACACCTCTAAAGAACCGGCGTCCGGTACGGACGGTTCTTCTAGCCTAGGCTTCACTGCTTTGTCCTTGCGCTTCTTTGAAGAAGCGGGCGTCGGAGCATCCGACGGCATGTTATAATTGCACCGCTTCCCAAAGACTAACCTGGCACAATCTAATCTCCTCTTTATAGTGCGCTTATTAAATCTAGCACAAGAGCGACACCCAACAACGTCGTGCTCAGGCCCTAAACAAGGAATACACAAAGTATGATAATCTCTATGCGGTATCTGTTTCCCACAAGAAATACAATTATTCACTTTTTCTGACATCCGGTAAACCACTGAGGCAAGAAAAAACTAAAATATTCCCCAACGGGGTACTTAGCCAACTTTGACTCGGTCTGAAACTCCGAAAACGAAAAATTTCAGAACGCCAACCGGCACTTGCAATACTGCTTCTGCATCGGACCATGCGGCAAAAAAGACTGAGGATATGACGTCGGTCATGCGCATTTGTACCCTGACGTCCTGATGTCAGTCAAATGCGCCTTGACCGACGTCAGCCTTATACTTTGATATTCGGGCCGACCGAGGACAGCGGACTACCCAAGTGTAAGGACTGCAGCAATGTGAGATGAAGAACATCTGACCTGAATAACAAGGCTAAGACATGCAGATTTGGTGATTTAAGGGATGAGTTGATAAAGGACAAACTTGTGTGTGGTATAAAGGATGATACTGTCAGAAAGATTTTGCTTTGTGACAGTGATTTAACACTGAATAAGGCCATTGAGATTTGTCAGACATACAAGCTCAAGGAAAAGCACATAAATATGCTTACAAATAAGAATAGCTCTAGAAGGCATAGTGATAAAGCTTACGTCAATAGTATGCAACACATGGTTAAAAGAAACAAACCCAAGCACATGGCAGCAACTGTAGCCCCTGCAGCACTCATTGGTAAACCCCAGAATTTTCCAGCAAATTCCAGAGCTTGCACAATCTCAGTGAAGCATAAGAGTGAGTCAGGAAACTCAAAGCATGGACCCCAACCTAGTTTCATTGCCAACTATCATAATTGTGGTAGAAGTCATGAATCTAAAAGGGAAAAATGCTTAGCTTTTGGTCAGCTATGCCACAAATGCAATAAGTGGAAGCATTTCAAAAAAGGTTTTGTAAATCAAAAGGCTCACATTCTTTTAGCAAAAGGGAACATTATAAGAAATGTGCTGATCAACTAAAAAGCTGCAACTTACTCTTTATGTTGATGGTTTGTCAGTGCTTAATGAAACAGTCAATGCAATAGACTTAAGGTAAAAGAATGAAGTATTTTGTACTATTCGGATAAATGGAAAACCCACAAAGCTCAAAGTTGACACAGGTTCCAAGTGCAATGTTATGTCAGCAGAAACATTTGCCTAGAGTGTGTAATTGTGAAAGGCTTGACTTGGCAAGGTCTGTGAAGCTTTTTGCTTATGGAGGTGAAGAGATTCAAACCAAAGGCTCAATAGTGCTTTCATGTTGTTCCCAGCAGAATGGAAGATGTTACTACTTACTATTTTATGTGGTCAAGAGGCATGTCCAGTCATTATTAGGGCTCAGAGACAGTTCAAAAATGGTACTGCTTTCATTTAACAAGGAAGTCCATCATGTTAGCTTGAAAGACCACTACTCTAATTTCACCCAGTACATTTTTTCTACCTATGCTGAACTTTTCAAAGACAAATTAGGGAAGCTTCCAGAAGTGTACTCCATGAAGTTAGACCCAGAAGTCAGTCCAGTTATAAGGCGAAAGTTCCAATCACCATGCAGGACAGAGTCAAAGCCAAACTCGATAAAATGGTGAGACAAGGTGTGATTTGTCCCATTACAACTCCAAATAATGAGTATCTTCCATTGCAGTAGCTCATAAGAAAAGCTCAGATGACATCAGAATATGTATTGATCCATGAGATTTGAACAAAGTACTAAAAAGACCTCATCATTCAATGCACACAGTCGAAGAAGTCACAGCCTTGATGCCAAATGCTACTGTTTTTTCTGTCTTAGATGCAAAGAGTTCATTCTGGCAAATTCAGCTTGACAAGGAGTCATCATTGCTCACTAATTTCAGTACTCCGTTTGGCAGGTACAGAGTTTTGAGAACGTCACTTGGGATAAATTCTGCAAGTAAAGTCTTTCAACGATTAATGGAGCAACTTTTTTCTGAGTATTCGTGTGCTATTATAGTAGAAACATACTAGTAGGAGGTAATGGTGAAGCGGAACATGACAGAAACCTCAGAAAAGTTCTGGAAAGGGCACATCAAGTGAATCTTAAGCGCAATCCACAGAAATGCAAATTCAGGCTACAAGAAGTTATGTTGGTCATTTATTTACCAGTTCAGGCCTACGACCAGACCCTTCAAGCAAACAGCCATTCTTGAGATGCCAGCTCCAGACAATGTTCAAGCACTGCAACATTTTCTTGGCATGGTCAACTATCTAGGCAAGTTCATTCCAGACTTGAGCCAACTTTCAGCATCACTCAGAGAGCTGACACATAAAGATGCATCATGCTCTTGGTTATAACAACATCAAAGAGCATTTGATGTCCTGAAACAGTGAATTGCAAGTCCACCAACTCTAAGATACTATGACGTTCACAAACCAGTTACACTTTCATGTGATGCTTCGAAATTTGGTGTAGGTACAGTGCAGTCATTCTACAAGAGGGTCAGCCTGTTGCCTGTGCATCAAGAACTCTTACCCAAACTGAGATGCGGTATGCCCAGATCGAGAAAAAGCTTTTGGCAATTGTGTTTGATTGTGCAAAGTTCCACGATTATGTTTACGGCAGACCTATCCAAATCGAAACAGACCACCAACCTCTAGTCACTATTTTGAGAAAGCCTATGCATTCAGCTCCAGCCAGATTGCAACGTATGATGCTAAGATTGTAAAAGTATAATTTCACTGTTGTCTACAAGAAAGGCGAACTTCCTGCTGATACATTGTCTAGATCGCCCAGAAACATCACAGAACAGCATGAGAATGAGAACTTTGATTTTGAAGTCATATAAGTGAGGAATTTTTTCTTCCACACGTCTTGATGAGCTGAGATATCACACAGCCACAGATCCAGTTTTGCAAAGGCTCAAGCACTTTGGATGGGCGTCAAAGCAATCTATTTTACCTCAAGAAGTGCAACCTTATTTTCCATACAGACATGAGATTTTGTCTGTTAAAGGTATCATTATGAAAGGTCCAAAAGTAATTGTTCCAACATCCTTGCAACAAGGGTACATTACTATCTTGCATCGTGGTCACCCAGGAAATGACTGTACCAAAAGAAGGGTGAGAGGGCTAGTATTTTGGCCTTCTATGTCATAAGACATTGAGAGAGCACTTTTATCGTGTTCCATGTGTAATAATACTAAGCCACATCAATAGAAGGAACCACTTCAGCTAAACCAGATTCCTGAACTATGTTGGTCAACAGTAGGCACCGACATTTTTGAGTGGAATGGTCAACATTATTTGGTGCTTACAGACTCTTAATCCAATTGATTCGAGATTGACCTACTTCCTAATCCAGCATCTAGTACTGTCATTACCAAGATGAAGTGTCATTTTGCATAAAGTTATTTCTGACAATGGCACGCAGTTTACAAGCCAACAGTTCAAAAGATTTGCTGAAGAATGGGACTTTACTCATGTCACGAGTAGCCCTGAGTGCCCGCAGTCAAACGGTTTGGCAGAAAATGCAGTTCAAAGTGCAAAACAGTTACTAGAAAAATTAAAACAAGATAATAATGATGTTTTCCTGAATCTCTTGAATCTCAGAAATGTTTCTCGTGATAAACATCTTGGTTCACCTACTCAGAGAGACAAAACAGAACCACATTACCAATCAGTAGTCAATTGTTGGTTCCATGTGATAAGAATAACAGGTTAGTGAAAACCAATCTGTTGAAGAAGCATTTAACCCAGAAGTCCTACTATGAAGCTCAATCCACTACGAGAAGGAGAAGTGGCAAGGATGCAAACCTCCAAAGGTTATGATCGAATTGTTGTCATGAAGATTTATTTGCCCAGAGCCGAGATCTTACATTGCAGAATAAAAAGGAACAGTCTTTAGGTGGAATTGAAAGCATTTAATACCGACGTCCGAACCTACACCACAGCACATAGCCCATGAGACAGACTCTTTACCTCAGAGTGAGTTGTCCTGTGTTCACATTTCAGAGGAATTTCCAGAGAACATTCCCATTTCAGTGACAAATCAAGATGTTCCTGATATGAACTGTTCACTGAAGACAGTCCCTGTTGCTAGACAGTCCCTGTTGCTAAATTTAGTCCAGATTGTTATGTTACAAGATATGGTCGTATCTCTAAATCCTGTACCTGATACAAGACAACTTGGACATGAACATTGTGTTTTGTTTCTAATGTTTATAGTAATGCATGTCTGACTCTAATACTGTTTTTACAAAGGGCAATCAGTGTGTGTGTGTGTGTGTGTGTGTGTGTGTGTGTGTGTGTGTGTGTGTGTGTGTGTGTGTGTGTGTGTGTGTGTACCTTTAAGAAGCTATCCAAGGGCTTGCACAAGTGTTTAAATACTGAGCACGTGCAAGCCTGACTGCCATTTTGTAATAACCTGTTGAGATATAAGCATATATCTCACACCAAAAGCTGTAGATGGAATGAAGGAGCTCTTTCACTCCATCTACAACTTTTTATTTTGAGTTCCACTTTCCAGTTTGTTGTGTGCTCATATGTTTTTATGTAAGCATTTATGTGTGTAAGGTCTGTCTGTTAGCCAGTTTGTGTGTATTTTATGATGCTGCTATCCATCCTGATGTGTTTCTACGTATTAAAGCATCTAAACGAAATATCAAGCCTGCCTGTCATCTGTGATAGAGAAGGATGAGCAACAAGTAATAACACAAACATTTTATGCAGTTCATGAGGTATTTTATACTAAATGGAACTATTCATAACTGTTATACAACCTCAGAAAGCCAACAAATAAACCAGTTGTGAGGTTAATATGTCAGTGCTACGCTCCTCTCCATTTCTGCAATTCCTGGGCCTGTTTTTTATAGCTAGTTTGGCGGCTTCAGGCCGACTATCCATTTGCATGTAATTGATAAAGGATTTTTTTCATTTTTTTGCTGAAGTTCAACCCCCCCCAATCTGTGTTGAAAGTGAATTAAAAGAATACAGCAGTGTACAACTCTCAACTGTTGTTGAATGTTCACAGGTTCATAGGTGTGTACTAGACCAATAGCCCTGGAGCCTTTACAAGCCTAGACCATAGGATTACCCTGGCATCATGCCACCTGATCTTAGTTCCCAGTGCCTCTGTCGGGTAGAGCCACTGGAGTGATCCCTGGGGTGAATTATTTTATACGTTTATATTGCTTCATTTCTTCCCATGTATAAAACAGGGCTCTCCTGTAGATAATTGATTTTATTTCTTCAGGACAAAACACTGTCCACAAAAGGCAGTCTATATTTTCCCGACGCTGTCCCTTAATTGCAAATGGTTGGCAACCCTAGGGGAGATGGGCACATACTCAGAGGCATAGCCACATGTTGGTTTCTGTAGAAGAGTCCAAGGAAACAACTGCATGATACCTCCTGTAGAAGAAGTCCTGCAGACAGTCTGCTCCTTGTGAAAGTGAGGGGTGTAGCAGCACTGATGCCCATCACACATCTCACCTATGGACTGTCAATTTGTGACCACAAGAGGGTAGGGAGAAAAACAAAAAAAAAAACCTCAAACCATCTTTGATGGCTGCCTATATGACAGGGGAACAGATGAGCTAAATGGCCGATACGGGACTAATGATTGCCACGCAGCAAAAAATAAGAAATGCAAAAAAAAAAAAAGAAACAAATTTTCCAAATATTACATGCTGAACGTTAAAGGTGCCAAAGAGTACACAGAGATCAAAATTTGACAGGAACCACACACAGCTATAGTCCAAGAAAGCATGAAACCTTATAACTCTGTAGTAAGAAATGTTGACACTGTAAAGGCTGTTGCAAATGCAAAAGTCTTCCAAGTTCTACAAAGGGCTAGTTCAACTGAATATAGTTCAAATTCACAGTAATCTTAAAACTCCATAAAAACAATATAAGATTATGCAGGCAAATTTTTTTTCTGAATAATCCCAGGCACTGAATTAACAATACTGTGACAAAAACACTGGGTGCTGGAGCCAAGAAACTGTACTGGACAGCCCCTAGCTCTTAGTCTGTAGTCTCAAAAAATGTTAAATAAATGCTGAATACAGAGAACCAGATTACAAAAAAATAAAAAAATAAATAATAATAAAATGGTAATAATGATGTTCAGAAACCACAAGCTTACAATTTTCGCAGCCCTCTGGAATCAGTGCACTACACCAGTCAAATACTTCAATACATAAATAAACAAATATAATTCCTTCCTTGTGTGTGGGCAATATACAGAAAGAAGCACTGTTTTGTACATATGTTAATTAACATACAGGGATGCCTGGCTCTTACTGCACCCCACTACCCCCCACCCATCCCCATTGAACGAATGGGCCAACTTTGGTTTGGGTAGTTGTGCCATCAGGTAGGCCTAGCAGGGAATAAAAAAAGGAAACATATCTGCATATCAGAATCTCTCTATAGGTAGTTGCATTTAAAACCAAAGACTCTCTTTCTAATTTGGCATTTAAATTTACTTTTAAATTACTGAAGACAGGAGTGCTACTATGTGATGAATTAAATGTGGCTTAATTATATGGTTTTTTCCAAGTATCCTGCACTGTGCGCTTAATAAGCTAAGCATCAACACTGACTACAACAGAAAAAAAAACACTAGTAAACTATCTGAAAGGTGATGAAGTGGCAGTAGCATTGTTTCAGACAACTGCTCACCTAAAATGGGAAGAAACAGAGAAAATCTGCTGAAGAAAGGAGTCTGGAAGTGTCATTAAATTCTGTTTGTTATAGGTTACTAAAAGGTAATGACTACTTGGTCTGTAAGACCATGTCTGAGCCAGTGCTATGGGAAGTCTATGCCTTGAACACATCACTGATGAGGGGCTAACCCTTAACTCTGTAAGCCAGTACTAAAAAGAAATACCAGCAACAGAAAAATAGGGCAGACAAAAAAAAATTCTAAGCTTGTTTTCTGCCTTTCCTGTAACTAGTCTAGTCCAGATACAGAATAGCTGTATCCAGGACTGTTTGTAAGCTTCTGAGTCCCCAAAGTCTTTCTGTGTTGGAGGAAAGCCCTCTAGCTTATCAGTGGGATTGGTAAGCACTAGGTAGTCTATCTACCACAAGAATGGTTTCTGGCCCAGATATTGTAAATTATTCTCCGTTTGGGCAGTGTTTCCATCTCTATCAACTTTCTGTTTAAAAGCCAGCGTTTGTGCTTTTTTTCCCACCTTTCCTGTAACTAGTCTAGTCCAGATACAGATTTGGGGTATCTAGGACTGTTTGAAAGCGTCTGAGCCCCCCACACCTTTCTGTGTTGGAGGGAAGCCTTCTAGCTCATCAGTGGGAGTGGTAAGCACTAGGTAGCCTATCTACCACAAGAGTGGTTTCTGGCCCATAAATTGTAGTTTATTGGCTGTTTGGGCAGTTTTTCCATGTCTTTCAAGTTTCTGGTTTAAAAGCCTGCATTTGAGCTTGTTTCCCGACTTTCCTGTAACTAGTCTAGCCCAGATACAGATTTGCTGTATCCAGGACTGTTTGCAAGTGTCTGAGTCCCCAAGCCTTTTTGTGTCAGAGGGAAGCCTTCTAGCTTATCAGTTGCAGTGTTAAGCACTAGGTAGCCTATCTACCACAAAAGGAGTGGTTTCTGGTGCAGAAATTGTAGCTCATTGACCGTTTGGGCAGTTTTTTCCACCTATTTAAATTTTCTGAATTAAAATCTCGCATTTGTGCTTGTTCCCCACCTTTCCTATAACTAGTCTAGTCCAGATACAGATTTGCTGTATCCAGGACTGTTTGTAAGCTTCTGAGCCCCCGAACCCTTCTGTGTCAGAGGTAAGCCTTCTAGCTTATCAGTGGGAGTGGTAAGCACTAGCTAGCCTATCTACCACAAGAGAGGTTTCTGTCCCAGAAATTGTAGTTTATTGGCCATTTGGGCAGTTTTTCCATCTCTTTCCATTTTCTGGTTTAAAGGCCTGTGTTTGCGCTTGTTTTCCACCTTTCCTGCAACAAGTTTAGTCCAGATACAGATTTGTTGTATCCAGGACTGTTTGTAAGCTTCTGAGCCCCCCAAGCTTTTCTGTGTTGGAAGGAAGCCTTCTAGCTAATCAGAGGGAGTGGTAAGCACTAGGTAGCCTATCTACCAAAAGAGGAGTGGTTTCTGGCCCAGAAATTGTAGTTCATTGGCCGTTTGGGCAATTTTTTCCATCTATTTCAATTTTCTGATTTAAAATCCTGCATTTGTGCTTGTTTCCCACCTTTCCTATAACTAGCCTAGTCCAGATACAGATTTGCTGTATCCAGGACTGTTTGTAAGCTTCTGAGCCCCCCAAGCCTTTCTGTGTCAGAGGGAAGCCTTCTAGATGATCAGTGGGAGTGGTAAGCACTAGGTAGCCTATCTACCATAAGAATGGTTTCTGGCCCAGAAATTGTAGTTTATTGGCTATTTGGGCAGTTTTTCCATCTATTTCTACTTTCTGGTTTAAAAGCCCATGTTTGTGCTCATTTCCCACATTTTCTGTAACTAGACTAGTCCAGATTTCCTGTATCCAGGACTGTTTGTAAGCTTTTGAGCCCCCCAAGCCTTTCTGTGTTGGTGGGAAGCCTTGTAGCTTATCAGTGGGAGTGGTAACCACTAAGAAGCCTATATACCACAAGAGGAGTGGTTTCTGGCCAAAAACTTGTAGTTCATTGGCAGTTTTGGGCATTTTTTTCCATCTATTTCAACTTTCTGATTTAAAATCCCACATTTGTGCTTGTTTCCCACCTTTCCTATAACTAGTCTTGTCCAGATACAGATTTGCTGTATCCAGGACTGTATGTAAGCTTCTGAGCCCCCGAAGCCTTTTTGTATCAGAGGGAAGCCTTCTCGCTTATCAGTGGGAGTGGTAAGCACTAGCTAGACTATCTACCACAAGAGTGGTTTCTGTCCCAGAAATTGTAGTTTATTGGCCGTTTGGGCAGTCTTTCTATCTCTTTCAACTTTCTGGTTTAAAAGCCAGGATTTCAGCTTGTTTCCCACCTTTCCTGTAACTAGTCTAGTCCAGATACAGATTTGCTGTATCCAGGACTGTTTGTAAGCTTCTAAGCAGTGACAAAGTCTGCTCTTCAACTTTTCCCTTAGATCTGCTAGTTCTCTCCTCTCCTGCACTTCTTCTAGCTTATTAGTCTAGCACTTTACCAGACTTCTTGTAGCAATTATTGTAGCACAGAAAAGTGCTACCAGCACCAAACGTTCTACAAGGAAACAACTCCAGTACTTATTAATGCCCAGCCCTCCAGGCATGTTTAAAGGTCAGTTCCCGTGCTCTCTCCTATTAACCTGTTGAACTTGGGCATCCTGAGGCAATGTAGCAACTGCCTCATGTACACAGACAACCCTCTCCTCTTACCTCCCAACACTCAGACTTGCGAGAGATGCACTTATATATCCAAATTGGAAGCTATGCACTCTCCAGCCAAGACTGGAATAGCTGGTCAAGAGGAGAAGGTCAATACTTGCACCACACCACATGGAACACATAGCCCTCCAGAACATACACCAGCACTGCCTTCACATAAAAACGCAAACCACACACCCACCTTTGTGGAGGCTCTCAATAAAAATCTATCCAAACAGTAGAGACCTCCAAGGCAGAAACGCAGTTGACCACAACACAACACTAATCACAAGACACATAACTCTTCTAAATAGTGTGCCACTCAACCAAAGCCCCTAAGGCAAAACAGCATGCCCAACATGCTAGTCATAGGTGACTTGATAGTGAGGCACACTGATGTCCCACTCACTAGTTTGAATAAGAAGAAAGTAACAGTCAGCTGCCTGTCAAGTGCCAGGAACAGCCACATAACGCATGCACTCAGGTCCCTCAACCGCAGTTACAAATATGACTCTGTCATTGTACATGTGGGTGGGAATGACCTGAGACATACCTCCCTGGACTACATGAAAAGAGACATGGAGAAGCTCATGGATTATGTAGCCCAGACGGATATGACCCTAGGCCTGAGCAGCATCCAGCCATCACTCAGAATGATACCACAGTACAAGCAGAAAATTATTGATTTCATCAACTGTTTAAGTTTTTGGTGTCATTCTAAGGGGATCCATTATCTGCCTGCCTGGGATGACATGACTGACAGACCTCGATGCTTTGTCAGAGATGGCCTGCATCTGTCATCCCTGGGCTTCCAGATACTGGCCAAGGCCCTTGCCACCCCTACAGTGCCTTTTTTAGGCAGTGTTCAAAAGACCAAATTACCACCGTAACAGCTACAAACAAATGTAATCTGGGGGTCATGCTGCTCAACACTAGAAGTCTAAATTTCAAAATGCACTCGCTCGAAGCACTCCTTAAAACGGAGAACATCGACATTTGTGCTGTAACAGAGACCTGGTTCAAGGCAATAGAAAGCACCCCTGCACTACCAGGCTATAACTCATTCCACACCTTTCGGCCCCAGAACATGGACCGAAGCTCCAAAGGCGGTGATGTTTCCATATTTATAAAGGATGCGCACACCTCCAGACTGCTAGCCCAACATAACGCATCAGAGATACTTCAGGTGCAGCTAACATTCGGCAAGACAGCGATACAGGTAGTAGCCTACTATAGGTCCCCAATCATGTCCCAAGGCTCACACTCCACGTTCTTAAGCACCCTGGAGAATATTAGGGTCCAACCTAATACTCTCACACTGGGTGACTTCAACTACCCCTCCATTAACTGGGAAAACTACTCATGTACCAATACTTCCCCAATTCATTAATTCCAATGCCCTGGACCAGCTCATTCTTACCCCCACTAGAGATAGCAACATCCTTGACCTGGTCATTACTAACATGGGCAACCGTTGCTCTACACCGATAGTCATCTCCTCCCTGGTTAGATCCGACCACAAACGAATCCCTCCCACCCCACCCCCCACCAAAGGTAACCACCATGAAAAACTTATCCAAAGTTAACTTTGGGCTTCTAAAAACAGAGGTGGCTAACTTCACGGCACCCATGCAAATGGAGAATAATTGCATGACTGCCGAATCATACACCAATGCACTGTATGGACATGTATACAAATGCATGGATCTCGCCATACCCAATAGAACCAAGATGCTCTTCTCCAAAAATAGGAAGCCAATCTGGTGGTCCCCTGCCATAAACAAACTCTACAAGAGAAGGAGGAAACTGATGCGGAATAAGGTGAAGTCTCAAGACTGGAAAAACTCCCTTATCAGCCTCAACAAAAAGATGAGCTCCCCTCATCAAATCCTCTAAAGCTAGCTACGAAAACAGAATTGCAGCAGATAGTAGAGACAACCACACGGCCTTCTATAGTTATGTAAAGAATCTCCATGGCAATACCCAGATTTGTTCTGAGCTACTGCACAATGGCACCTCCTGTACTGAGCCAACAGATATTGACAATATACTGGCCGACAAATTCAGTCCCAACTTTACCCCTCTCTCCCCTCCCAAGGGACCTATCACATTAACAGTAGATTGCCAGGCACCCAGCATTACTGGTGCGCAGGTTAAAACAGCACGGTCCAAGGCCAATAATACAGCTTCTATGGGACTTGACAATATCCCTGGCTGTGTTCTATATGAACTATAGAGTGAACTGGCACCTCACCTGTGTGCCCTGTTCAATCATAGCCTCACCTCAGGCTTTGTCCCTACTGAAAGGCGTACTGCTACAGTTATCCCTCTCCACAAAGGAGGAGCGACTACAGACCCTTGGAACTATCACCCCATTAGCCTAACTAGTCTGATATGCAAAGCTATGGAATGCATCATCTTCGACCTAATAAACAAGGATATAAGGAATCTCCAAACTCTGGATCCCACACAGTTTGGTTTTGTGAAGGGGAGATCATGCCTGCTCAATTTGGTTGACTTCTTTGAGTCAGTCACCAGAGCTGTGGATGAAGGCAAGGTGGTTCACACAGCCTACCTTGATCTGGCCAAGGCCTTTGATACCATTCCCCACACAGGAATCATACAAAAACACAGTAAGCTAGGCATCAACCCCTATATCACTAGGTGGGTTGCAAACTGGCTCACAGATAGAACCTACAGTGTGAAAGTAGCTGACTCCAAGTCAGACTGCCAACCAGTCACAAGTGGAGTCCTACAGAGTTCAGTACTGGGTCCTCTCCTGTTTGGTATATACTTCTCTAAAGTCCAGGCCAACACGAAGGGACTCTGGCTGACAAGGTTCACAAATGATTGCAAGTTGGGAGCTATTATTAACTGCCCAAGTGATGTTCACATCCTACAGAAAGGCCTCACTGAGACCAACAACTGGTGTCCGAACCATGGCCTTCAGCTCAATGCCAAAAAATGTGTCGTCACCCTCTTTGGGAAAAACCTAGTTCCCATAAATTACCACATCGATGGTAGTCCACTGAACACAGAAGGCGATCTGGGAAGACAGGGTGATAGCAACCTCTCTTTCGACCACCACATTGGCACTGTGGTCAGAAAGTCCTTCTATATGGCACATCTCATTACTAAGGGTTTTGCATCCAGGAAGAAAGAGGTCATTGTCTCCCCTCTACTTTTCCGTCATTAGGCCAATCATTGAGTACAATGCCCCATTTGGCATGTACCTCACTAGACACCTGCAACAACTGGAGAGGCTGCAGAATTACATCACAAAGAGGATTCTGGGCCTTAAACACTTGTCCTATATGGACAGACTCAAAAAACTCCAACTATTCTCTTTCTCATATCACCTACTTAGAGGCGATCTCTGCTTGACTTACAAAGCCATGTCTGACCCAGCTCTTTTAGAAATGCTACATCTAAAGAAATCCCAATCCCTTTGCACCACATGCTCCAGAGACCTCAACCCCATTACCACATTCAACAGAACGTGCTGGAAGGACAGGTTCCTAACCCAGAGACTGCCCATGCTATGGAATAAACTTCCCATACATGTCAAACAGAGCATCACACTGGCCCTCTTCAAGAGAAATCTTGATGAGTGGATGGGAAATAGAAAATTCACCCCGGGGATCACTCCAGTGGCTCTACTTGACAGAGGTACTGGGAACTAAGGTCGGGTGGCACGATGCCAGGATAATTATATGGGCTAGGCTTGTAAAGGCTCCAGGGCCATTAGCCTAGTACACACCTATGAACCTATGAACCTTCCAAGATTATAAACTTCCTTTTACAACCAGAAGTTAGTCATTACATATTTTTGCTGTGTCTGTGTGTGAGTATATATATGTATGTCACATCAGTACAGGGTAATGGAATCAAGCCAACAGGTCATAAGCTTGACAAATGAACCTTAAGCACCTATGAGATATAATACATTTTAATATGACACAGAATATATATAACTCAAACTCTGAGGTGGTTAAGGTTAATTCTGGAAATAATACAGGAAGATGTTGCTCATCTTAACTCTCCAAACTGTAAATACGTCAAGAAAAGTCCCTTTTCAGAACTCAGCTCTCTAAATCATCCTTGCTAAAAGAATCTTCACCATCACAGCTACTCTGTTTCAATCATCTTGAACAGGATTTCTATAAATCATCCAAATTAAGTATCTGACTTGCAAAAAACCTAACAGGACAAATACTCAATCATAAGTTATTTCCTACAAAGTTAAGCATTAACCGTCACAAAACGTTGAGGCATCAAACTTACTAGGTATAAAATAAACCTTAACAAGTCTGATGTATGTACTGTAAAAAGGCACAAATTGATAAAGTCAACTATAATGGACCTTTGCTTCAACATGAGATGGGGGTGTGAAGGTACAGGACAATATGGGGAGGTAAGACATTAAGAGACAGCACTTTGCTGACACTTGCAAAATGCATGATGGAGCTAACAAAATTTAAATGAAAAGTAATAGAGGGCAAGGTCCAACATCTTACTGTCTCACTGGCCCTACATCTTGAAACATCAGCAGAAACACCAGCTCTCATGACAGTACAGCTTCTTTACTTCTGGGTGAGTCAATACTTAAACTGACACTGCATTCAGTGGCAGATTTGAACAAAGATCATGTGACTGTTTCAACCCTTCCTGGTTTAACCATTACCAAAGACTGCTGAATAACACAGCTAAGCAGGAAACTTTGTTATTCAGTCAATTCCAATACATTGGAAAACACTTGCATATAGGCTACAAATAATTTCTTTCAGTTTAAAAGTTAGTGCTAAGTACTGGACTAACAAATGTAAATATAATTTTAATGGTAGTACATCTGGATTCCTTGAAAGTCTCTGACCCAGACAGAACACATGAAATTCTGAACTTATGAATTTAAGGGGGTTACTATAAAACCCTGTACTTCTAGAATTCAGTTGATATGGGCGAGATCTCCAAACAACCTCCAAGTTCTGCTGTCTATCTTTGGGAAAAGGAGGATTTTGAGTAGAAATTCTGTTAAAGAGAACAAAATATGCCCTATGCTAACATATTCTGTAAGATGGGTTTTACCCCAAGTAAGCAAAGTTTTGGATATATGTTGGGAATTTGCTGGCAAGATGTTTTGAACTAATTCTGATTTATAAGAAACTTGCCGCCTGAACATGTGCATCTGCAGAACTGGAGGCAACACTAAATGGCAGTTAGCTGTGGCTGACAAACTTGATGCTGACTTGGAAAAGTTGCTGCATTGTCCACCTCTAACTCCCTGGATCCCCATTATGGCCTGCAATGAAGTCTTTCTGCCATTTTTGATAACTCACTAGCATTTAGTTCTCATGTCAAAAGACTGAGTCTTTCCTATATTGAATAATATGTGGGAAGAAAGTACCCAGGGGAAGCGTAGCTACATGAACGTGAAAGAAAAGCTTGCTGGAGTGGTCTGAATAAATATCCACTGAAGTTTGAAGGTGCCCACAGTTTGACAACACTTAGATCCCAGCTGCCTGCAGTTCTCAATAAGTGCTGCTCTCTACCCCTGCACCATTAGTCGCATTCCCGGCAAAGGAGTCCCTTTAAATAAATCATTACTTGGATCCCGGCTGCCTGCAGTTCTCAATAAGTGCTGCTCTCTACCGCTGCTCCATTAGCCGCATTCCCAGCAAAGGAGTCCCTTTAAATAAATCATTACTTGGATCCCGACTGCCTATAGTTCTCAATAAGTGCTGCTATCTACCCCTGCTCCATTAGTCGCATTCCCGGCAAAGGAGTCCCTTTAAATGAATATATGCTCTCTTTTGGGAGTTCATTCTAAACTATTTCTTTTATTACTGTTGTTTTACTTGCAATAACATGCTGTGAGGGTGCACACTTGCCGAGTAGCTTACTATAGCGTTCCTTCCTTCCTCCTGAACTACATTGTAAAATTTTTTCCCTTTAAACTATGTTTGCTTTGTGTACTTTTTTCTTTTTGACTCTGTACGGCATTTATGTACTTTTAGCTGACTGCCTTGGTTAAGACTCAGCTTTAAACTGCTTCCCTTTTGTCAAATACTTAACATTCATACCTGAACGTTTTTGCTCTTGTATTAACATGAACCTGCTACTCTCGTTTCACTGTGAGATGTTAAATGCAGTACAAGAGTGTGTTTTTGCCGATAGTGGTTCTTTTTATGCTGATTGTTTTCTAAAGCTCTGCCATTCTACTTGATTCTACCCACTCCGTTTGCCCTCACTACGCTCCCCTACCTTTCCTCCATTCCAACTCACCCCAAATCAATTTCCTTTATAGTTAACCTTCCTAGCTCCACCCGCCACCCTCTCACTTCCTTTGCACATTACCCTATTCTGTTCTTTCCCTATCTCACAAGCTCCTCCTATAACTTCTCATATTACTCCTATCTCCTCCCTCTACTTACTCCACCTTATATTCCTTCCTACTTTACATTCTCATCCTCTCCATACACTCACTAGTCTATCTGGATTTACCATCCCATTTCATTCCACTATGATTCTCTCTTCCTTTTCAGCTCCTCTTCTCTCTCTCCTTAAATCCTTTATTCTTATGCACCTATACACCATAACCTCTTACCACAACCAGCTTTATTTGCAACCTTGTTTTCCCACTTCTTCACACTACACTTCATTTTCTTTAACTCATTACTCCTCTATCACATCTTCCTCTCTCTTTTTTTACTCTGACTTTACTCCCCTTAAAATCAAACTTTCTCTTATGACCTCTCCTTTCGATAGAACCAAAACCAAAATTCACTATTTCTCTCCCTTTATTATTCTTCTTTTTCTCCCTCTCAATGCTCTACTACTCTCAGGGGACATCCATTCTAAAAAACAACCACACTCAGGAGCCAAGAAACTGCAAAGATTTAATGTCTTCTGGAACCTCGGCTATACAAGCCTTCATAGAAAGGCTTATATAGCCGAGGTACCAGAAGACATTACATCTTTGCAGTTTCTTGGCTCCTGAGTGTGGTTGATTTTTGTATTACTTATGGGTTTTGGAGACAATTCTAACCCAGGTCCCACTATTAATCCATCCTCTACTTCCTCTTGCCATCAAACTACCATGCACTCACATAACCTACACTCCAAATCTCTAAACCTTTACTCCATTAATACTCACAGTATCCTCAACAAAACATCTGACTTCCACTCTTGAATAGACCAATACACTCCAAATATTATTACTCTGTCTGAAACATGAGTAAAACCACATAACAATGACAATGAATTCCTTCCTACTGGTTACAACATTATACGTCACGACAGAACATATAAAAAAGGCGGAGGTGTAGCCATTTTATATTCTGATTTCCTGACCCTAACCCCCTCTTCCATACCTCATCCCTCTTTTCACCCAGCTGAACTTATCATTGCTGACTACAAACTTAAACACAAAACCTTAACAATTGTCTCCATCTATATTCCCCCGGAATAATATTCCCTTATTAGAAGAGATTCTTCACTGGATGTCTGACAACTTAACAAACGAGGCCATAATACTTGGAGATGTCAATATTAATTGGTTTACCATTTGCTCTAACTCTCCTGCTTCTAGTCTAAACTAATATGGTTACACTCAACTTGTCTCTACTCCTACTTTTCATCATAAATCTACTAACACTAGCTCCATCAGTGATTGGATTCTGTTGTCTAATCCTCACCTCTATCACTATCCAGAATCCCACCCCGACTCCCTTAGTGACCACACCCCTGTGTGTATCCAAAGATTTTCCACCCATCAGTCTTGACAGCATAAAGTGATTGCATGTCGTAAGCTAACTAACTTTGACCCTCAAATCTTTAACAACTCTCTCCAAGCTATTGATTGGTCCTTTCTCTCTTTCCTAACTTTGGATGATGCTGTATTTCAATTTAATTCTATTTCCTTAACATTCTTGATTCTCTTGCCCCTCCCAGATTTGTCAGAGTTAAATCATAATATTCTAACTGGGTCTCTAACTTCTCACAGTTTCTTATCCATAAAAAAAGACAATGCATGGAAACTCGAGACCAAAACAAAATCTCCTCCCAATTTCCAAATTTATAGGGAGCTTCATAATCTGACTAAGAAACACATTATTATTGATAAGAAGAGCTTCTATCTCACTCACTTAACATCCTCACCTAGAAACCCTAAAACATTCTGGAGTGCTGTTAACCATATTCTCCACTCTAGCAATCCTTCAACTCCCAACCCATGTCCTAATAACACTCCATTTGAAACAGCATCTCTCTTTAACTCATACATCACTGATACCATTAGTAAGCTTATGCAGTCTTCCTACCCACCTAATCGTTCACCCTCTATCATCTCAACCACACAACTCCCCTTCTCATTACAAATAATTCCAACTAAATATATTAAAAACCTGCTTCTTAAACTTTAACCATGTTCACCTTCTGCTGATAAGCTACCACCTCACTTCCTAAAGATTGCAGCTAATTCCATAGCATATCCTGTCTCTGTCCTTATTAATCACTCCATTACAGAATCAACTGTCCCCACTATTTGGAAAAAGTCCCACATAATACCTATACACAAGGGAGGAACTTCTACTGAACTCTCTAATTACCGACCTAGAGCAATCCTCTCTCCTCTTTCTAAAATTCTTGAACATTGTGTTCACAAACAAATCCTAACCTATCTTATCCAAGAAAATCTGATTACTCCAACCCAACATAGTTTTTGCCCTTTCCACAGTACAACCACTGCTCTCATCTCTTTTATCAACTTTGTCTAGCTAGAGATAACAATAAACATGTGTCCTGCCTCTTTCTAGACCTTTCTAAAGCCTTTGACACTGTATCACACTCCATCCTCCTCTCTAAGCTAGCTCAACTCAACTTATCTACTTCTACTAGCTCTTGGTTCAATAGCTATCTTACTGACAGAATGCAATCTATGAAATGGCTATCTAATCTCTCACCCTTTCTACCTATTAATATGGACATGCCACAAGGCTCACTTCTAGGTCCCTTCTTTTTAACATCTTTACCAATCATCTACAACAATCTTGTCCCTTGTCCTCCCTCATTCAGTTTGCTGACAACTCCACTATTATCTCGGTTTCAGAGAACCCTACTGATCTACTATCAATCAAACAAAACTCCTTTAACCTTACTGAATCCTGACTATCTTACAATCAACTCATTCTTAATCCCAAAAAAACAAAACTCCTCCTCTTCCTCCCAAAATCCCTCTACCATCTGAAATAATCTTTTACCATCTCCTCACTAAATAATACTTTCCTTTCCCCTGAAACTCATACTAAGCTCCTTGGTGTGACCATAGATGATCAGCTCAAGTTTGACTTACATGTGCATCACTGTATTAAGAAAACTCACCAAAGGCTTGGCTTATTGTATAGCAATAAAAGGTTTCTCACCCTTGACGCTATAATCTCACTCTCCAATGCCTTCGTTCTACCTAGCCTACTTTATGGCTCACAAATCCTAACTAATCTACAGTCTTCTCTTCTTTCCAAATTAGAATCTACCTATAATAAAGTAGCCAGATTTGCTGCCAATCTGTCTTTCAAATCTCATTATTGCCTAGATCTGAAATCACTTAACTGTTTAGAGTTTTCTAACCAACTCTTCTTTTCTCAACTTCAAGTTATTCATTCCGTTCTAAATAAACCCCACAACTGCCCTAGTATCTCAGCACTTAGCGCTCTTTACACCCCCTCCCCTCGATCTCTCAGAAGTTCTGATCAACATCTACTTCAAATTTACAAACCTAATACATCTATTGGACAGTATCTCTTCAGCTCTTCTCTGGCCTCTCACTACAACAATCTTCCTCTACCTTTGAGAAATAACTCCAAAGTTCATGAATTTAAGAAAACACTAAAACTGCATCTTAATAGTACCTGGTCTTGTCTCTGTAATCATCCAACTTGAACTCCTCCCCTACTCTTACTCTGCTTCCTTCCTACTGCCTTTCTTTTCTATTATCTTCTCTATCTACCTTCTTACTCTTTACTTATAGTTACATTATACTATTATTACTGCTGATATTGTATTGTTAAATTTACAAATATCTGCATTTTACTGTATCTCATTGTATACTTACTGTTATTTTTTTGTGGAGATTTTCTCCCCAGGCTTCCAATGAAAAAGGGTTTTGCCCAGTTGGACCATCCCGGTTAACAAATGTCAAATAAAATAAATAAATATAGTAAAGCACCCTTTATTGCTAAAATTACTATATAAAAATGTTAGCTTTGGCTTCTTACGGCCTTAACCTCACATTGCCTTTAGTTTCTAAATTTCAATCTGCCTACTGCAGAATTCCAACAATTCACTGTATTCGCTATTTCCATGTACTTTCTTCTCTCAGATAATTCAAACCGACTAATGCTTTATTTTAAACACAACTTATATTTATTCTTTCAACTCAGCTGCTCTTACTAATACAATTAATTGGTATGTCACATCTAGAACACTTAAACCTACACTGTGCTGTTGTTTTTTAAGTCCAAAAACTACCATGCTGACTTCATGTACATGGTTAAAAAATCTCCATACTCATGAAAAAGACTAGACCCCAAAATAAGATCAAGCCCCTGACCTGACAGTTGTCTGTCAAATTTCAGCACTTTAAATGACTCTCTTCCCTTCCCACTAGACTTGTACCTGCAGAATCATATAATTAGGTCCCAGCCTATGCCGTGTTACCTCTTTCTCACTCTCTCTTCCTTGTTTATTTTTTCTTCCTTATTTCTCCCCTTATTACTCAGCAGTTATACTGGTTGCTGGTGCCATGACTGCAAAATACTGTAAATACATTTGCTACAGTGTCTGTAAAATAAAGCAAATACTTTTATACATTCTTGGGCCATAACAGATTGCAAGTGCAAACCTGCACCAACTGTCTAGGCCATCTAGAGATTTGTGGATGACAAAAGCTACATTCTGCCTTACATTACATTTTACTTTCTTCTGTGGTTCTGTTTTCTGTTATTTGCAAGCCAATGGAAAAGTATATCATCACTGTTTCAACTTTCAGCCATTTCTACCAAAAACAGCATTTTTTTTAAGTTTATCACTTCAAATTACTGACCAAAAATCATAGAAATCTCTTATGTATGCAAGCAAACCTACTGAAGGATAACGACAGTTTAACAAATGTTAAGGCAAAGGGAGCCCTAGTAAATCATATGCAGACAGTAAATTAGCGGGCCCAAATGCAAGTTCAGAAATACATAGAAATGCAGAACAAAAACACATGAAAAGCTATTTGAAAAAAAAAATAATCATTTTTCAGAAGTATGAAAATAAGGGCACAGTTTAAAGTAAAACAAAATGAATGAAGCAAACACCAAATTTGGCTTGAATAACTAGTTATGTTGTTCTTTTCATGCATGTTACTACACTAGCAGAAGTAACAGTAACCTCTGTAGAAAACTTTTTACTTCTTGAAGCGTATGTTAAATTTTAATTTCTGCACTTGGAATAATAGGTATATTTGGTAACAGACTTTATAATATATTCATCACAATTTTAAGTAGCATATTGTGATGAAATAATATTCTTATAGTTCAGTCAAGTGTCCTTTTAAGAACTGGGACTTCTAAGATGGCCACACGTTAAGTAAAGTACAGTTGTGTATACTTACCATAAATGTAGATGTTCGAGTATATTCACTGTTGCAGTCATTACGTTTGGGTAATCCTGCTGGCAGGTTGCCCTCAGTCGGCCTGAATTCCAAAGTCCTGGGTCCTGCATCGGCTGCTGTCGCCCCTTCCCTGATGTCAGGTCGTTAGGGGTATAAAAGATGCGGCTGACACCAATTTCTTTAGTTTTTCTTGCCCCATATGTCAGGTGCCCCCTAAAAGGGTAGCCAAAATTTATATATACACATATATATATATATATATATATATATACATGCACCAATATAAATTTTACCTTCCTCTACAAGCAAATACACCACATAGGTTGTATAAATCAAAGAAGGAAAGATAGGTTCCATCAGAAGAAAGTTAGTGCAGACACTCTTCGGTATGCACCACACATGCTTTGCACACAGTAGACATATATCTAAGGACAACACACTATAATAAGCCAAAGATAGACGTTCATAGATGTGTGGAAGAGGGTGACTGTGACAAGGAGCCATCCAGGCTTGTCCCACCCAGCACAGAGCCAAAGGGATGCAACCACATGAGGTTCAGATGTCACTCACTGTAGATACTAGCCACTGGTATCTGTCAGCAGTACAGACTATGTGGTGCACGTGCTAGCTGTGCAACATGACTGTACAAGGAAGGTGTCATCTAGCATCTGTATACACGTACCTGTGAAATATGACCCTGTGTGTACCCGCATGTGGTGTGTCAACCTCTAGATGAATGGGTTATGCCCCATGCACACATTGCACTCCCCATAGTCCTACTATGGTAAGCCTGTTGAGGTCATCCACTGTAAAATACACCTTTGGGAGACTTGTAGCCCAGTAACCTACGTGGCGCATCCCATAACTGTGTACTGCTGTAGTGTGATAAACTAGTTAGGTAGGAGTTCTAATCCCAGACTTGGCATGTGTGTGTGTGTGTGTGTGTGTGTGTGTGTGTGTGTGTGTGTGTGTGTGTGTGTGTGTGTGTGTATATATGTATGAGACATGGGTTGAGAGTGTGCTTTGGGTAATACTGGGGTTGCTAACTGTAATTGCCTGGCCTTGATGTCACATGTATGGGTATGGATTTGCACCTCAGCCTCTCAGCTATTTCACATCTGTTATCCCTGCTTGCAGAGTATTGCAAATGCATTACATTTTGCTCTGATGAAGTTCGATTGTTACCAATAAAGCGAACGAAAGCGCTCAGCAAATAACAGTTCTGGCTCAGCGTCTATTCATTGGAATTCTGTTTTTGTTTTTAACAGTTCGGAAGTTTTCAGTAGTATAAGTTTATTTCTTCCTAGTCTTATTCGGTTTTGTTTTTCATATATATATATATATATATATATATATATATATATATATATATATATATATATATATATATATATATATATATAAAATTTAGAACACAATATACCTCCAATCAAAAGCAAATACACCAACAAGGCTTTTATGCATATTATAATATTATAAGAAAGAAGAGGTATAGTAAGAGAAAAAAACAGGGGGCTGGAGGGTGGGTAACCAGGACTGCAACAGTGAATACACTCGAACATCTACATTTATGGTAAGTGTACACAACTGTACTATGTTCTTCGTGTTTCACTGTTGCAGTCATTACAGTTGGGTAGATTCCCAAAGCTATGGTTTGAAGGATGGATTTATATAGAATTAGGAGCAGCTATAAGGCCCTGCAGGACAGCAGTGGCAAAGCCAGCTCTGGATTTAGAGAAGAGAGGTTAATGGTAATGTTTGGTGAACATATGAACTGAGCTCCAGGTAGCAGCTTCTAGAATGTCTCTGGTAGGAACCCCTCTAAGAAAGGTTACAGATGTAGATGCAGACCTGGTGGAATGAGATCTGATCCCCTTGGGGATAGGTTTACCATGGTGCACATAGCAGAAACTAATACAATGGCTTATCCATTTAGAAATAGTCTACTTTGAAATAGGTTTTCCCTCTGCCCCTGCAGCAAATGCCACCAACAGTTGTTCAGATTTTCTTAGAGGTTTTGTCCTGTTTAAGTAGAATCTAAGTTGCCTGTGCACACCCAATGAAGGCAGAATCCGCTCACTTTTGTTCTGTGGATTGGGAAAGAAAGTTGGCAGATGAATGGCCTGATTAAGAGCCACACTGGATACCACCTTAGGCATGAAAGATGGATTGGTCCTGAGAGCCACCCTGTCCGCATGGAAAATAATGAAGGGCTCCACTGCCATAAGAGCCTGTAATTCTGAAATCTGTCTAGCTGAAGTAACTGCTAAAAGAAAAGCTGTTTTCCAGGAGAGAAATTTTAAATCTGCAGTTGCAGCTGGCTCAAAAGGAGGTAGAGTGAGTTTTTCAAAAACAAAATTGAGGTCCTATGCAGGAGCTGGTGCTCTCCTGGGAGGTCTTAAATTTTTGGCCCCTCTGAGGTACTGCTTTAGCAGAGGATGAGAAAAGAGGGAGGCTCTGTGTTGTAATAGGTTCATAGGTTCATACTAGGCTATCTGCCCTAGGGCATTTATAAGCCTAGCCAGAATGTGTTTGGCTTTCGCCACCCATTTTAAATTTATTTTGCTATGCCCTTTTTCGAGGTTAGTATACTGTGCCTCTGTCTAACAGTGACACAGAAGTGATACCCGGGGTAAACCTACGATCTCCCATCCACTCATCAAGATTCCTCTTGAAGAGAGTCAATGAGGGACTCTGCCTAACCTGGACTGGGATTTTATTCCACAGTGAAGGGAGCCTCTGGGTTATGAATCTGTCCCTCCAGCATGTCCTATTTATTTCAGTGCTGAGGTTCAAGTCTCTCGAGCGCGTAGCTCGATGGGATTTGGATTTTCTGAGGTGCAGCATATCCATTGATTCCGGGTTGGACATGGCTTTATACGTCAGGCACAGATCGTCTCTGAACAGGCGGTATGCCACTCAGTAGAGCTGGAGTTTCTTTAACCGGGCAGCATATGGCATCTGTTTGAGCCTTTTGATCCTCTTGGTGAGGTACTTTTGGGGTCTTTCCAGTTGCTGCAGGTGTCTGGTAAGGTACATCCCAAAAGGGGCATTGTACTCAATTATGGGCCTGATGAGGGATGAGTAAAGAGGCACGATGACGTCCCCTGATCTAGATGTGAATCCCTTCATGATTAGGTGGGCTATATAAAATGTTTTCTAACCACTTTGGCCACGTGGTTGTCAAATGAGAGATTGCTATCAACTTGGGTCCCCAGGTCCCTAATTACTTCTTCTGTACTTAATGGATTACCACCTACGTGGTAATTTGTGGGCACTTTGTTTTGCCAAAGGGGATGACTATACACTTTTCGGCATTTAGCTTGAGGCCATGGCTCTGGCACCAGTTGTCTGTTTCTATGAGGCCCTTTTGGAGGATGCTTGTGTCGACTGGAGAGTCGATTATGGCGCCAGTTTGCAGTCATCTGCGAACTTGGTCAGCCACAGTCCTTCCGTGTTGGCCTGTACCTCCGAGAAATATATACCGAACAAGAGAGGTCCCAGGACTGAGCCTTGTGGGACACCACTTGTAACTGGTTTGGAGTCTGACATGGCTCCAGCAATTCTAACCATGTGGGTTCTGTCCTTGAGCCAGTTTGCAATCCATCTAGTGACATAGGGGTTTATATTTAAGCTGGTGAGCTTATCTACAATGCCCGAGTGGGGTATTGTATCGAAGGCTTCTGCGAGGTCCAGGTAGGCTGTGTGGACCACCTTCCCCTCGTCAATGGCCTTGGTGACTGTTTCAAAGAAATCAACAAGGTTTAAGAGGCAGGATCTGCCCTTAACAAAGCCGAACTGGGTAGGATCCAGTGTTTGTAGGTCCCCAATATCTTTATTTATGAGGTCCATGATGATCCTTTCCATAGCTTTGCAGACCAAGCTAGTCAGGCTTATGGGGCGATAGTTTCCAGGATCCGTTGAGGCACCACCTTTATGGAGAGGGACCACTGCTGCTGTACGCCACTCTTTGGGCACATATCTTGTAGTAAGGCTGAGACTGAACAGTAGTTTTATGTTTGGGTTTAGCTCTTCTTGGAGTTCATGTAGGGCGCAGCCCGGGACACCATCTAGTCCCATTGATGCTGTGTTTTCTGCTTTGGAGAGGGCGGCTCTTACCTGAGCATCTGAGATGTCAGGGGGGCAGCACTCTGCTAGGATAGATATTTGCCCTTTTGGTGGGGAGGGGGGGAGAAGTTTGCGCTGAACCTGTCAGCTAGGATGTTGGCAATGTCTGTGGGTTCGGTGTATTTTTTGTCATTTTGGACTAATTCTGAGCATATCTGGGAATTACCACCCAGGTTCCTAACATAACTAAAGAAAGCCTTGTGATTATCCTTAGTGTCCTGTGCAATTTTTCTCTCGAAGTTGGCCTTAGACAATTTTATGTGTGCCCGTAGTTTTTTGCTAATACTGATCAGTGATGCCTTCCCTTTTTGGGATTTTGCTCTATCATTTAGTAGCTTCCTCCTTCTATTGTATAGTTTGTTTATGGCTGGGGTCCACCAGACAGGACGTCTGCCTTTGGAAGACTGGGTCTTGGTTTTATTTGGGATCGCATGATCCATGCATTCCTGAAGGTGTTCATAGAATGCGTTTATAAAGGATTCTGCGGTCTGGGACGTATTTTCCACAGGCCCGGGGGCTTTGAAGGATTCCACCTCAGTTTTGAGGAGTGTGAAATTTGCTTTAGAGAAGTTTTTCACTGTGGTTTTCTGGGCAGGGGGTGGGGTCGGGATGTGAATATCCAGTGAGATTAGTTTATGGTCTGATCTTACCAGTGAGGGATACACTTCTGGTCTGGAGCATAGAGTCTTCATGTTGGTGATGATCAGGTCCAGTATGTTTTCCCCTCTTGTGGGAGTGGTAACAAGTTGTTCCATAGCATTTGAGTTTATAAATTCTAGGAACCTTTGGCCTAGGGTGTTGGAGCTAGAGTAATGCTCCCAGTCTATGTTTGGGTAGTTGAAGTCGCCCAATATAATGGTGTTTGGAGAGACCTTCATATTTTCCAGTGTTCTCAGGAAGGCCGAGTGGGGTTCCTGGGTTTGGAAGGGTGGTCTGTAGCAGGCTATAAACTGGAAGGCAGTTTTACCCACTGTTAGTTGCACATGGATAGTCTCTGATGCTTCGTGCTTTGCCACCAACCTGGAGGTGTGGGTATCTTTGATGAATATCGATACTCCCCCTCCTTTTGTGGTTCGGTCCAAGTTTTGGGGCCGAAAAGCATGGTATGAGGTATAACCTGGTAGTGCTAGGGTGCTCTCGGGAGCCCTGAACCAGGTTTCTGTTACTGCACAAATATCGATGTTCTCCATGCTAAGGAGAGTTTTGAGTGCGTGCATCTTGAGGTTTAGACTTCTGGCATTGAGTAGCATTACTCTTAGTTTCTTATCCCTTGTGATACCTATGGAGGTGGGTTTGTCTTTTGAGCCTTGCCTAAAAAAGGCACTATGGGGGTAGCAAGACCCTTTGCCAATATCCGAAAGCCCAGGGGTGACAGGTGCAAGCCGTTCCTAGTGAAGCATTGTGGCTTGTCGAGCATATCATCCCAAGCTGACAGGCATTGGATCCCCTTTGAATGACACCAGTACTTAAGCCAATTGTTGAAATTGATCATCTTGTCTTCATATTGTGGCATCATTCTTGGTGAGGGTAAGATGCTACTCAAGGTCAGGGTCATACCGGCCTGGGCTACATGCTCAGAGAGCTCCTTTGTGTCTCTTTTCATGTAGTCCAGGGAAGTACGTCTCAGGTCATTCACACCAGCATGGACAATGACTGAGTCATATTTGTACTTGCCTTGGAGTGACCTGAGTGCTTGTGTTATGTGGCGGATCCTAGCGCCCGACAGGCTGCTCACCGTGACCCTCTCCTTGTTCAGCCTGGTGAGCGGGACGTCAGTGTGCCTGACGATAGAGTCACCTATTACAAGTGTATCAGGTGTGTTGTTTAGTCTTAAGGGCTGTGACTGTTTGGCACACTGGCTTTGTGAGATATGTGTTGCACGTGTTTTGTTTTGGGGTAGCGGCTGCTTGGGTGTCTGCTTTGGAGGTCTCTGCTGCTTGGCAGATCTTTATTTAGAGCCTCCGAGTATGTTTTTGTGTGATTATGTGTTTGGTTTGCTGTCGTGGTAGGTCTATGTGAGACTGGAATTGTAGTGAGTGTGGTTTCCTTCTCCTCCTGACTGGTTATGCCAGTACTGAGTTGAGAGAGCTTAGCCTCCAGTTTGGCTATATGGTTGCATCTCTCACATGTGTTGGAATTTTTGGGAGGAGGAGAGGGTTGTCTGTGTACATGAGGCAGTTGTAACATTGCCTCAAGATTCCCAGATTCACCAGCTGGACCAGAGAGGAGATTGACAACTGACCTTTGGCCATGCTAGAATAATATTGGGAATTCCTTAATAATTGAAAACCAGGGCCAGTGGGGAGTGAGGGTGTAGTGCTTTTAATTTTTAGTGCTGACTTATATAATTGCTTTAGTGAGCAAGTGCCAGGTAACTTAAGTGCAATGTGTTACAAGTAACTTAAATGCAAAAACGACAAACAGTAACTTTCTTTCAAGTGAAACAAGAAAATAAGTACAGTAAACAATGCAGATATCACTAGTGATCCACAGAAGCGCTGAGAAGCCGCGTATTAGGTGGAATTAGCGTTCCAGGGAAATAACAAGCAAACAAACAACAAGCATATAAACAAAGCTAGATTCAGCAGGCCTGGATCTAGTCTATGCTACAGCAAACAAGGTGTACCAATTTCAGTAAGATACAGTTCAAATATTCAGGCACTATAAACCTTTAACCAGAAATTCCCAGCTCAGAAGGGCAGAGTCCAGCCTCTTCTCCCACAAGAGTGCAGACCACAAACCTTCTTAATGTAAAATAACTGGCCTGAAGCCCAAGTGCTTAAACCAGAACTAATACACTAAGAATAACAGACACTGGGCTCTCAATCAGCAGTTCCCAACTTAGAAGGATGAAAGCTACCTGTCCTGCCACCACAGTGCATGCCACAAACCTTCCTAATGTAAAACAACTGGTCTGAAGCCCAAGTGCTTAATCCAAAAGACTTAGAATGATAGCTACACTTTAATCAAGTTACTACCAAGCAGTAATAAATACAACTGAATACTTTAGAGAATGCCTGGATTAGTGCTCAAGTTACACAAACAAAGCTAGATCCAGCAGGCCCGAATCCAGTCTATGCCACAGCAAACAAGGCGCACCAACTTCAGTAAGAAGCAGTTCAGATATGCATGCACTATAAGCCTTCAACCAGAAATTCCCAGCTCAGAAGGGCAGAGTCCAGCCTCTCCTCCCACAAGAGTGCAGACCACGAACCCTCTTAATGTAAAATAACTGGCCTGAAAGCCCAAGTGCTTAAACCAGAATTAATACACTTTTAGAATAACAGACACTGAGCCCTCAATCAGCAGTTCCCAACCTAGAAGGATGTAAGCTACCTGTTCTGCCACTACAGTGCAGACCACAAACCCTCTCAGTGCAAAACAACTGGTCCGAAGCCCAAGTGTTTAAACCAAAAGGCTTAGAATGAGTTACACCAAGCAGTAATAAATACAATTGAGTACTTTTAAGATGATGCAAAAGTAAAAAGTAGGTAGAAACACAAGTACAGTAAAAGCAGATGAAATTTTTTTTTTTTTTTTCTGAACAAGTGCTGAGATCAAAGAAACAGATTTGAGTGCTGAAACTAGAAAACTGGCTAGTTATAAGAAAAAAAAACTAAGCTAGAAGGCTTCCCACCAACACAGAAGGGCTTGGGGGCTCAGAAGCCTACAAATAGTCTATACCACTTAACAGGAAAGGCAGGAAACAAGCTTAAATTTTTTTTTTTTTTTCTAATGAGCTGAAATGGCAGAGGCATGGATTTTTATAGAAGAAAAAGATAGGCCCTTGTGAAGCATCTCAGTTAAATATTGCAGAATCTGAGGAATATTGGGCATTGTTGTGCTTATTCCTTGTGCTTGGTTCCAGGCACAGAATCTTTTCCATTTGTCCGCATAAGATTTTCTAGTACTAGGGCTTCTAGCCTCCAAAATTACATCCATCACAGGTTTTCTGAGAGATGTAACAGGTGAAATTAGTAGATTGTCCATGCTGCAAGATTCAGAGTTTGGAGCTGAGTGTGCAGAATTTGATAGTTCTGCTGAGACAGTAGGTAAGGTGTCAGAGTCAGGTACCACGGAGGAAGGTGTGACATATTGCGTAGGAGTGGGTACCAGTGTTGGCGAGGCCAGTCTGGAGCAATCAGTATCATTTTTGTTTTTTCCTGTCTGACTTTTAGTAAGACCTTGGAGAGCAGAGGCAGAGGAGGAAAGGCATAGACTGATAGGTGTTTTTCCAGCTGAAGGACAGAGCATCCACTTTCCAAGCTTTTTTGTGATGAATTCTTGTGCAGAATTTGTCCAACTGATAATTTTGGGGTGAGGCAAAAAGATCTATGTCTGGGCTCCCCCGTTTGTGTGTCAACATGCTGAAGATTTGTGGATGCAGTTGCCATTCATGTGGGTCCATAAGATTTCTGCTTAGTGCGTCTGCCAGAGTATTTTGCTTTCCTGGCAGGAATTGAGCTTGTAGATGTATTTGGTAAGTCAAGGCCGTGTTCCACAATGCCATAGCTAGTCTGCAAAGGGGGTAGGAATGGGTACTCCCCTGCTTGTTTATGTACCACATGACACATGGTGTTGTCTGTCTTTATCAGTAGTTGTCCTGGATGAAGATAGTCTTTGAAGGCTGTCAGAGCATTCTGTACAGCTAGCATTTCTTTCTGGTTGATATATAGGTGCATTTGATTTGGGCTCCATTGGCCCTGAATGCATCTCCCTGCCAGATATGCCCCCCAAGCATAATCTGATGCGTCTGTAGTCAGGGTTTGGGTGGCAGGGGGTGGAGTGAATGACAGTCCCTTGTTTTGGTGGTAGGCCTCTGCCCACCATAGGAACTCTAGCTGCATGCAAGGAATGATAGGAATCACTGTTTCCAAGCTGTGACAATGTTGACTCCATAAGCTTTTTAGGTACCATTGAAGTTTCCTCATAAGCAGTCTTGCATATGGAATTATTACGATGCAGGAGGCCATGAACCCCACGGCCTGCAGAATTGTCTTGCAGATAGCTGGGTTTTTGTGGACACCTGTTTGAAGTAAGTCATCAATTGAATTTGTTTTTCTGGCGTAAGGTAGGTCATCTGGGCAGTTGTATTCAAGCTTACACCCAGGAATGTAATTATTTGAGAGGGTACCAGTTGTGATTTCTTTTCGTTTATGGTGTACCTTAGACAAGTTAAAAGTCTTTTTACAAACGCCAGATGTTTTAGAAGAGTGTCCTTGTTTTCTGCCTGAATTAGACAATCGTCCAGGTAAGGATAAATCTAATGCAATTACTGGTGCCAGGCACTTTGTGAAGACCCTGGGAGCAGCAGATAAGCCAAAGGGCAGTGCAGAGAACTGGTAATGCAAATAGCCTGCTTTGAAGCGGAGGTATCTTCTGCAAGATTCACTGACTAGGATATGCAGGTAAGCCTCTTTTAAGTCTAGCGTTACCAACCAGGCATCCTTGCCCAGCATAGGCAGTAACTGTTGTAGAGTCAGCATTTTGAATTTTGGAATGTCCAGAAATGTAGTCAGAATGGATAAATCCAGAACTGGATGCCATGATTTGTCTTTTCTGGGTACCAGGAAAAGTCTTGAATAAAAACCTTGTCCCTTTTCCTTTTCTGGTACTGGTTGAATAGCCCCCATATTCATGAGGGACATAACTTATTTCTGGGCCTCTGCCCACTGATTTGGAGGCAGATCTGGCCATCCATTTGGGATTGGCAATGTGTGGAAATTAAATCTGTATCCCTGGCATACTATATTTAAAACCCACTTGTCCTGGGTAATTAGTTGCCAGTTTCGTGCATGAAGTGCCAGTTTTCCCCCAAAGGGGCAACCAAAAGATAAGTGCTTGGTGATTGCAGTGGAAAGTCATTGAGACTGTTTACCGTAGGAAGGTGCCTTGTTACTTCCAGATTTGGAGGTGGATGCACCCCATTGTTTTGTTCTATAAGTTCTTTGTGACTGAAACCTGGAGCCTTTGGAATGTCTGGGTTTGACCTGAGTGGCTCTGGTGGGTACTGGAAAGGACCAGTTCTTAGTAGGCCAGTGCCTAATGAACCTGGGTGGCTGCACTTGTAGGAAATCTTTTACAGTTTGCATAGATTTAGCTTTATCTTCCATCTTTTTCTAAACTTCTTCTGCCTTATTACCAAATAGACTGTCCTGTTGTAAAGGAGCATCCAACAATTTTGCTTTAACATGATCAGGCAGATTTTGCTCCTTGAGCCAAGCATGCCTTCTTATCACAGATCCAGTTAAAGCGGCTCTGCAGGACGCCTCCAAGGAATCAAAAGCAAAGTACGCTTTCCAACTTGTTCAGCTGAATGCAATAAATCCTGCAACTCTTTATTTTCCACACAGTCAGAAATCAACATCATTTTCTGTTTAAGTAAGCCCATGACATGCTGCTGATATTTAAGCATATGAAATTGACAATTTAAAGCCCTGATTGCCAAGGTTGCAGACGTGTAAACCTTCTTACCCCATCTATCCAGCGCCCTGGAGTGTCTATCAGAAGAGGTAGGATTTTTAGCAGCAGAAGCCTTAACGCCCTTGGGACCCTGAGAAATGGTTTCAGGGTCAGCAGTAGGGTTTTTAGAGAGGAATTTGTGGGAGTCAGGAACCCTGTAATATCTGTCTGGCTTACTAGGAGCCGATAGCAAGGCAATCAGGAGCCATATTGGATTCTGAGAAAACATCATCAACGATGTCTAGAACAGGAGGTATAGCCAAAGGCCTATGCTGAGGAAGAAGAAGGCAATCCCTAAGCCTCTTTTTAGATTCTGAGAAATCCTGACTTTCCCAGTGAAAGTGTTCCCTTAAGGTATGTAAAGTTTCTCCAAAAGAAAAATCCTCAGGAGGAGAAGCAGAAGGGATGGAATCTTCTGCATCAGAGTCCTCATAAGGTGGAATAGATAATTCTTGATCAGAAGAGGAATCAGAAGAAATAGAAACCTGATCAGATGATTCATAGTCAGTGCCTTGCCTAGGCCTCTTAGCAGGAGGGGGATGGGTACCCCTGATCAAGGTAATTAAATCCTCAGCCATTTTGATCATTTGTTTTTTAGGTATAGGGGCCCGTGCACATGGCCCAAGCGTTGGTTTATTAGACATAGAAGTTGATTTTGGCCTTAGTTTTCAAGATGGCCTTGGTTTAATATACAAATCTCCTTAGTTTTGAAGATGGCCTTGGTTTAATATACAAATCTTTAGGCCTGAAAACACCCTCAGAAGCCGGTGCCTGCTCAGCGGCTCCGGACCCATCTAAGGTAGAGACATCCGCAGGTTCAATACTTAGTGTCTTGCGGCATACCGGACTCTGAATGGGTCTCAGTAGAGGCCTGAGAATCAAAAGTAGCGGGTATCAGGGGCTGCGAAAGCGCCTCACTGAGAACCGGTGACTGGCTTAGGAGCAGCTTCGACGTCGGTTTTGGACCTCAGCGGTCTGTCTCTGTCTTTTTCTTTGCGTGTTTTAGGTATTCCGGTAGTCGGATTGCTAACCGATGACATTTCTGGATAGTTAAATCTTGAGCCAAAATATTTTGATACAAAAATATACCGACGCTTAATAGTGCGTTGATTACATTTGGCACAAAACCGACAGCAAGGCACTTTGTGGTCAGGGCCTAGGCAAGGAATACAGTACAAATGAAAATCCTTATGAGGTATTTGCTTCCCACAAGTAATACAATTATTAACTTTTACTGACATCGGTAAGGAGGAAGAAAAAGTTTCCCCAAGGGGGTACTTAGCTTTAGGTTGAAGACTTTGGTTCTGAAACTCGAAAATGAAAATTTCAGAAGTCGGCCGACCGGCACTTGTGAACTGCTTCGCTTCGGGCACCGCTCGGCAAGAAAGACTGATGAAAATGGCGTCGGCTGCATATTTTATACCCCTGATGACCTGATGTCATGGAAGAAGGGACAGCGACCGACGCAGGACCCAAGACTTTGTTAATAAGGCTGACTGAGGGCAACCTGCTAGCAGATTACCCATATGTAATGACTGCAACAGTGAAACACGAAGAACATCTGCGTAGAACTGTGATAGCACTACATAGTCGTCAGGTGTTTGATACCCTGTGCTGGTAGGTGTGTGACACAAACATGCTTAAGTTTTACTCTCCCACCCCTCACTGACTTGTCTTTGCCTCTGCCGCTCTCATTCTCTCAGTGGTGGATGTGCAGACCTACACCTGATTTGCTTAGGCAGCAGCATGTGTATTTTAGGTAATGCTCATGATCAGCTGATGGCCTCTGCACAAATTGCAGCCCTCCCCTAGCTGATTGCATGTGGAACATCTGTGGTAACATTCCCATAGCCAATTGCATGGAAAAGTACAGTTGTGTACACTTACCATAAATATAGATGTTCAAGTGTATTCACTGTTGCAGGTTGCCCTCAGTCGGCCTGAATTCCAAAGTCTTGGGTCCTGCGTCAGTTGCTGTCTTCTCTTCCATGACGTCAGGTCGTCAGGGGTATAAAACATGCAGCCGACGCCATTTTTATTAGTTTTTCTTGCCCCCCGATGTCAGGTGCCCCCAAAAAGGTAGCAATATTATATATATATATATATATATATATATATATATATATATATATATATATATATATATATATATACACACATGCATCAATATAAACTTTACCTTCATCTACAAGCAAATACACCACATAGCTGTAGAAGATAGTGAAGGAAAGATAAACTGTAGAATGACAGGGGGATGGCGGGAGGGTAACCTGGACTGCAACAGTGAATACACTCGAACATCTACATTTATGGTAAGTGTACAGAACTGTACTATGTTCTCCGTGTTTCACTGTTGCAGTCATTACATTTGGGTAGAATCCCAAAGCTATGGTTGGGAGGATGGAGCTAAACACCGTTAAGTGCAGCTATAAGGCCCTGCAGCACTGTAGTGGCAAAGCCTGCTCTGGACTTAGAGTAGAGAGGCAAATGGTAATGCTTTGTAAAGGTGTGAACAGAGCTCCAAGTAGCAGCCTCTAGAATGTCTTTGGTTGGTACTCCTCTGAGAAAGGCTGCTGAAGTTGCTGCAGCTCTGGTGGAATGAGACCTAATGCCCTTGGACACAGGTTTACCATGGTGTAAGTAGCAGAAACGGATGCAGTGGCTTATCCACTTTGAAATTGTCTGCTTTGAGACAGCCTTTCCTTCTGATCTTGCAGCATATGACACTAGTAATTGCTCAGTTTTTCTTAGAGCTTTAGTCCTGCTCAAGTAGAATCTTAGCTGTCTGTGTACATCCAAGTAATGCAGAATTCTCTCCCCCTTGTTCTGCGGATTTGGATAAAAAGTTGGCAGATGAATTGTTTGGTTAAGAGCCACACTGGAAACCACCTTAGGCATAAAAGTAGGATTTGTCCTCAGAGACACCCTGCCTGGGTAAAATATGATAAAAGGCTCTACAGCCATGAGGGCCTGTAGCTCTGAAACTCTTCTTGCTGAAGTAATTGCTAGTAGCAGAGCTGTCTTCCATGATAAGAACTTTATATCAGCGGTAGCGGCTGGTTCAAATGAAGGCAGGGTGAGCTTTTCCAACACATAATTGAGCTCCCATGCAGGCAATGGTGATCTTCTAGGAGGCCTTAAATGTTTGGCTCCTCTAAGATACTGCTTTAGCAACGGATGAGAAAAGATTGGAGGTTCTGTATTGTAATGAGCCGAAATGGCAGAGGCATGGATTTTGATTGATGAGAAAGATAGGCCTTTGTCAAGCATCTCAGTTAAGTATTGTAATATCTGAGGAATATGTGGTTCTGCTGTATCAGTTCCTTGTGCTCGATTCCAAGCACAGAATCTCTTCCATTTGTCAGCATAAGATTTTCTAGTACTAGGCCTTCTGGCTTCCAAAATGACATCCATCACAGCTTTACTGAGAGGTGTCGCTCATATGATTACATGATTAGCCATGCTGCCAGGTTCAGAGTCTGTAGTTGATTGTGCAGGATCTGATTGTTTTGCTGGGACAGTAGTTGTGGTCTTTGAGGCAAGGTCCAAGCTGGGTATTGAGACATGTTCTTTAGGCTTGGGTACCAGTATTGGCGGGGCCAGTCTAGGGCAATTAATATCGACTTTGGCTTCTCTTGTCTGACTTTTAGGAGGACCTTGGGTAGAAGAGGCACAGGAGGAAAGGCGTAAACTGACAGGTTTTTCCAACTGAAGGATAGGGCGTCCACTTTCCATGCTTGTCTGTGATAAGTCCTTGTGCAGAATCTTTTCAACTGATAATTTTGAGGAGAGGCAAACAGATCTATGTCTGGGCTCATCCATTTCTCTGTTATCATGCTGAATACTTGTGGATTTAGTTTCCACTCGTGAGGATCCATAAGGTTTCTGCTTAAATCGTCTGCCAGAGTGTTTTGTTTTCCTGGCAGGAACTGAGCTTGAAGATGTAGTTGCTAGGTCAAAGCTGTGTCCCACAGATCCATGGCTAATCTGCAAAGGGGGTACGAGTGTGTGCCCCCTTGCTTGTTTATATACCACATGACTGTGGTGTTGTCCGTCTTTATCAGTAGTTGTCCTGGATGAAGTAAGTCCTTGAAGGCTGTTAGGGCATTTTGAACAGCTAGCATCTCTTTCTGGTTGATATGTAGATGCATTTGTTTTGGTGCCCATATGCCTTGAATGCATCTTCC
The DNA here is from genome assembly GCF_019279795.1 of Protopterus annectens. Classification (NCBI taxonomy): domain Eukaryota; kingdom Metazoa; phylum Chordata; order Ceratodontiformes; family Protopteridae; genus Protopterus; species Protopterus annectens. The sequence continues at coordinate 523,221,765 of NC_056733.1, forward strand.
TGCCATGTGAGCCCCCCAGGCATAATCTGCTAAGTCTGTTGTTAAGGTTTGGCTGGCAGGAGGTAAAGTGAAGGGCCGTCCCATGTTTTGGTGACAGGCCTTTGCCCACCACAGAAACACCTGTTGCAGGCAGGGAATGAGAGGAATAATTGTTTCCAGACTGTGTGAATGCTGACTCCATAAACTTTTTAGGTACCACTGAAGTTTCCTCATATGTAGTCTTGCATACGGAATTAGTAGGATGCAGGATGCCATGAAGCCCAGAGCCTGCAGAATTTGTCTTGCAGAAGACTGGGTTTTTGTTGCCATCAGTTTGAAGTAAGTAGTCAGTTGCCTTTGTTTGTCTGGCGTGAGGTAAGCCATCTGGGCAGTTGTATTCAAGCTTGCACCCAGGAATGTTATCTTTTGAGAGGGTGCCAGTTGTGATTTCTTTTCGTTTACTGTGTACCCTAGGCATATTAGAAGCCTTTTCACAAACGCCAGGTGTCGAAGAAGAATGTCCTTGTTCCTGCTTGAATGAGACAGTCGTCCAAGTAAGGACATATTTGTATACTTCTTTGTCTGAAAAATGCAATTACTGGTGCTAGGCACTTTGTAAAGACCCTGGGCGCAGTAGATAAGCCAAAGGGCAGTGCAGAGAATTGGTAATGCATTAAGCCAGCCTTGAATCTGAGGTATCTTCTGCACGACTGTCTTATTGGGACATGCAGGTATGCCTCTTTTAGGTCTAAAGTCACCAGCCAAGCATTCTTGCCCAGCATGGGCAGAAGCTGCTGCAAAGTCAGCATTTTGAATTTTGGAATGTCCAGGTATAGGTTCATAGATTAGTACTAGGCTAACTACCGTTGTGGGCCATTTATGTGTTCAAAATTGATAAATCCAGTATTGGCCCCAAGCCTTGTCCTTTATGAGTACCAAGAACAGTCTTGAGTAAAAACCTTGTCCTTTTTCCTGTTCTGATACTGTCTGAATGGCCCCCATATCCATGAGGGACTTAACCTGTTTCTGCGCCTCTGCCCATTGATATTTTGGCAGATCCGGCCATCTATTTGCCATTGGCAGAGTGTGGAAATGGAATCTGTATCCCTGTGATACGATGCTTAGTACCCACTTGTCCTGGGTTATTAACTGCCAATTTTGAGCAAAAAGTGCTAATTTTCCCCCTATGGGTGCTGCCAAAAGATAAGTGCTTGGTGTAGGCAGAGGGAAGTCATTGGGATTGCTTTCTGTAGGTTTGCGCTTTATCTCCTCCAGATTTGGAGGTGGATGCGCCCCATTGCTTTGACCTGTATGAGTCTTGTGCCTGGTATCTGGAACCCTTAGGGCGTCTGGATTTGCCCCTTTGAGCTCTGTCTAACACAGGAAAGGACCATTTTTTTGTAGGCCAGTGTCTACTGAATCTTGGTGGCTGCACTTTTAAGAAGTCTTTAACAGTTTGCATAGACTTAGCTTTGTCTTCCATTTTCTTTAAAACCTCTTCTACCTTAATACCAAACAGAGAATCATGCTCTAAAGGTGCATTTAGCAATTTAGCTTTAACATGATCAGGCAAATTTTGTTCCTTTAACCAGGCATGCCTCCTAATCACAGATCCAGTAATTGCGGCCCTGCAGGAGGCCTCTAAAGAATCAAAACCACATTGTACAGTATGCTTTCCAACTTGTTCAGCTGCATGCAATAATTCCTGCAATTCTTTATTTTCTGCAAATTCTGAAATCAACATCATTTTCTGTTTCAGCAATCCCATAACATGTTGTTGGTACTTGAGCATATGAAATTGACAGTTTAAGGCCCTGATTGCCAAGGTTGCAGATGCATAAACTTTTTTTCCCCCATCTGCCCAGTGCCCTTGAATCTCTGTCAGAGGGGGTAGGATTTTTTGCTGTTGAGGCCTTAACTCCCTTTGGACCCTGTGAAATAGTTTCGTGATCAGCAGCAGGGTTTCTAAATAAAAATTTATGTGAGTCAGGGACCCTGTAATATCTGTCAGGCTTACTGGGAACCGGAGGTAAGGAGTCAGGGGTCAAGCTTGACTCCGAAAACACATCATCCACAATGTCTAAAACAGGGGGAATGGCCAAAGGTTTGTGCTGAGGGAGAAGAAGGAAATCCCTGAGCCTCTTTTTTGATTCTGAGAAGTCTTGACTCTCCCAGTGAAAATGCTCCCTCAAAGTATGCAAGGTTTCTCCAAATGAATAATCCTCAGGAGGAGATGCAGATGGAATAGACTCCTCAGCATCAGAATCCTCATAGGCAGGTAAAGATAATTCCTGATCAGAAGAGGAATCAGATGAAATAGAAACCTGATCTGAAGATTGATAGTCAGTGTCTTGCCTAGGCCTCTTATCTGGAGGGGGATGGGTACCCCTGATCAAGGTAATAAGGTCTTCAGACATTTTGATCATCTGTTTTTTAGGCATAGAGGCCTGTGCACGTGGTTCATGCGTCGTTTTTTTAGTTTTAGAAGTTGCTTTTGTCTTTGATTTTACAGCTGTCGTTGGTTTGATATACAAATGTTGAGGTCTGAATACACCCTCAGAAGCCGGTGCCTTCTCAGCGACTCCAGACCCATCCGAGGGAGATAAATCCGTCGGTCCAATACCTTGAGTATCTTGCGGCATGCCAGACTCCACATGGGTGTCGGTAGAGGCCTGCGACTCGAACATAGCAGGTATCAGGGACTGCGAAAGCGCCTCACTGAGTACTGGCGAACCGGCGACTGGCTTAGGAGAAGCTTCACCGTCAGTTGTGGATCTCAACTGCCTTTCTCTGTCCTTTTCTTTGCGTTTTGTATGTACGCCGGTAGTTGGATTGCTATCCGATGACATTTCTGGGTAGTTAAATCTGTTTCCAAAATACTTTGATGCAAAAATATACCGACGCTTAATAGTGCGTTGGTTAAATCTAGCAAAACAACGACAGCCAGGCACGTTGTGATCAGGGCCTAGGCAAGGAATACAGAATAAATGGAAATCCTTATGAGGTATTTGCTTCCCACAAGTAATACAATTATTAACTTTTTCTGACATCAGTAAAAAGGCAAGAAAAAAGTTTCCCCAGCGGGGTACTTAGCTTTAGTGAAGACTTCGGTTCTAAAACTCAAACTCGAATATTTCAGTAGTCGGCCGACCGGCACTTGTGAAATACTTCTGCTTCAGGAACCGTGCGGCAAGAAAGACAAATGAAAATGGCGTCGGCTGCATGTTTTATACCCTTGACGACCTGACGTCATGAAAGAGAAGATAGCAACCGATGCAGGACCCAAGACTTTGGAGTTCAGGCCGACTGATGGCAACCTGCCAGCAGATTACCCAAATGTAATGACTGCAACAGTGAAACACGAAGAACACCACACTCCAATATCTGGGAACATCATGTTGGTGTTGGGCCTTTTCATTCACTGTGAGCAGGAACTCGAGCTGTTGTTTGACAAACAACATCTCAGATGGATTGGGGATTTACCTTTGACAACATACAGTGTGGAAACAGGCCAACACAGAGGAGGGGGATGTGCCTGACCTGACTACAGACTGTAAGGGCTGCTATACTGCATTCGGCGTAATGTTGGTTTAACAGCGTGTGTGCAGATATGGCTGTCCTACATGTATTAATGCCTGCCATGTCAGTTCTATGTTTATGAGGACTCCCCATCTGTACGGTCATCTACAGACTGGGCAGTGTGTGGTGTATTTGGTTTCATGTGTTACGCACAGAGCATGTATCTGTGAACTGCAGAAGGTAGTGTAAGGATTGCAGTCTGCAGATGGTGAAAGCCGTGACAGTTAATGACTTCATATCCCTCACAGGACATATGTTGCGACAAACCCTGTTACAACAGTAAATGCATGATGTTATCACAGCAACATGTCAATATTGACCCTGTGTATGTGCTTCCAGCCACAACTCTGTTAACTTTTGCACATATTTCATGCATTAAAAGGTGCATATGTGCTGTACACCATGATTAGTGTCATCATATGTGATAACAAGCCCGTGAGATATCAGACTACTACACGTTATGTACAGTAGGGGTTATATTTGATGACATAACCTGGACATTCTGTGGTTGTTTGTACAGTACTGTGGTCTGTGTAATTAAGGTGAATGTCGACAGTGTGTGTATTGTTAATATGTACCTTGGCCTGTGTACAGACTGTGGTAGATGTCCTCATTCTAGGTCTCATCCTATCTGATGTTACATGCTGCTCCACTGTATGGTAATGTATAGGCTTACATGTTTGTAAGGCCATACACACACATGTCCCATACCACAGACAGGCATCAGGCCACACTGTGTAGCAGCCCAGTATATGTAGGGTTAGTGTGTGAGTGGCACATATGAGGATGGTGTTGGACAGATAGTTCATATACTGTAATATTATACTAGCTTACCATATGTGGCTGTGGCTGTGTTCACATTCGTTGTGGTTATGCACTTTCACATAGGTGTATCTTACCCTGTGCTGTGACATGCTTGTAGAGCCTGCTATATATGCAGGTACATGTGCATTCCCCCATAGGAGATGTAGGCCAGTGTTGAGCCAGTCTGCCTGTAGCTTGCACAGTGCTTTGTTACATGCCTAGCAGCTTAGTGTACTTACCCAGTGAGATGTCATGTCCAGATACTTGCCAGATGTACTGCTGCCAGGCCTCCCTTAACAGTCATATATGTCAGACAGAGCAGTGGGATACTGTACAGATGTATGTTAATATCTAGTGGGTAGTATGTGGCCATGGTACCTCTGTACCAGCGGTTATTATGTGTCAGGACAGACAGGGGTGTGTGAATGCACAACCTATGGGGGCGAATGTATATCATTCGTTATGTGTTATACCCATCTACATGGCTGTTAACATCCATACTGTCAGGCTTGGTCCATATGTTCTGCACTAATGGGTTCTGTGTATACCTCTGAACTGTACAGAGTGTGCCAGAATGTCCACATCTATTGGCCAATATCTTTGCTGTAGTCCACAGGAGCATTACGTGCTTGCAGCAGTACTGTACTATGATATCCTTAGGATGTCTGTCAGTAGCCAATGGCGCACATGTGAAAAGCAGATGTGACCTCCCACACACACCATGTCTGTGAAGACAATCCCTATTACAGTAGCAATAGTCTACTAATATACCTGCTATACATACCTGACATCCTCTTGCAATACGAAGTTGGGGCTATAGGGGATGAGGTACGGCTACACCCCATGTTCAGGACATATGGTGAATATAAATATATACATATGATTATCCAGATATCTATACAGATAATTACACAAGTACATATCAACATATATAGATGGGTGTGTATATGTACATAGATATGCATATAAACACCCAGATATATACATATACAGAGCATTATATGTCTACACATATACAGATAGTGATACATATGCACATATACGTATACCACGCTGCCATTCCTGCCAGCAGTCCACTGCTGGTGTATCCCCCACACATACGGCGGGGCTGGGGCCATATATGTGTGGACTTCACCTACACAGTACATGTGTGCCCATATGCACTCCAGAGGCCAGTGTATGTAACAGTGGTATATGACCCTGTATTATTGAGTCAAGGGGGGGAACCACCATACATAACCTAGGCTGTTACAAAATGTGGGGGTATCAGGGGTGAGCTGCCTTAAGGTATCTGGACGTACAGTACCATACATTTAATTTATCTTGACATTACTTACATAAAGTGGGTTACTGCAGGCCTACTGCCTCCTGCCATACAGACTGTTCTGTTTGCCAGTGTGCCTGTGATGGTGTCAGTTATGCCTTGTTATGTAACAGTTACATCCCAATTGGTCAACTGAAGTCTTTACCACCTAGTGATTGTGTACAGAGTGTAGATAGAGGCTGTTGGACTATACACCTGCATCACTTACTGTTGATTGTGTGGTATCCTGTGGCCCAGTCTGTCCTCACTATTGTACGATTTGGAGGGCATGGCCTGGAAAGCAACAGTTGTGAACCTTCCCAGACTACTGTACTAGTATAACTGTTTCACAGATGCATTACTCTGTTTATATGGATGTCAGTGTCTGAACAGCTATACGACATGGCATATAAAACTGTAATAGTACACAAATAAAGGTTTTCCATTTCTGCAAGCCTGTGTGTGGTGTTTTATCCTATGATCTCTCTGTGGGTATATGTTGCAGGCACCGAATGTCATTTGTATGGGTGGCTCATCCAGTGTCCAGTTGTTAGGGTGTTAACTGTAGGCATAGTGGCTTTTCCATATTGTGTGTGCCTACTACATAAATATCTTACTGTACATATCTCTGCGTGTGTATGTGTAGTCACATGTATATCTATATACATATCTAAATATATCTATATATATATATATATATATATATATATATATATATATATATATATATTTATATATATTTGTATTTGTATATGTATCCTGGGGATGTTGATCGCTTCCACATTTTACATTTCCTATGGGAGCCAGACAACTGTTGGCCGAAGGAGGAGAAGAGGCGGAAGGTATGGCCGAAGGCAGGAAGAGAGGAGAAAAGCTAGGACTGTGGTAGTGAGGGTCGGAACTTTGAATGTTGGCAGTATGACTGGCATAGGGAGAAAGCTAGCGGATATGATGGACAGAAGGAAGGTTGATATATTGTGTGTGCAAGAGACCAGATAGAAGGGGAGTAAGGCTAGGTGTATCGGAGGTGGGTTCAAATTGTTTTATCATGGAGTGGATGGGAGGAGAAATTGCGTAGGAGTTATTCTGAAGGAAGAGTATGCGAAGAGTGTTTTGGAGGTGAAAAGGGTGTCGGATAGAGTGATGTTTATGAAGCTGGAAATTTATGGTGTAATGATTAATGTTGTTAGTGCATATGCTCCACAAGTTGGGTGTGCAATGGATGAGAAAGAAAAATTTTGGAGTGAACTGGATGAAGTGGTGATGACTGTACCCAAGGGTGAGAGAGTGGTGATTGGAGCAGATTTAAATGGACATGTTGGTGAAGGGAACAGTGGGGATGAGGAAGTGATGGGTAGGTATGGTGTTAAACAAAGGAATGCAGAAGGTCAGATGTTAGTGGATTTTGTGAAAAGGATGGATATGGCTGTGGTGAATATGTATTTTAACAAGAGGGAGGAGCATAGGCTGACATACAAGAGTGGAGGAAGATGCACACAGATGGATTATATCTTATGTAGGAGGGCCAGTTTGAAGGAGATTGGAGACTGTAAAGTGGTGGCCGGAGAAAGTGTAGTTAGGCAGCATAGGATGGTGGTTTGTAGGATGACGTTGGTGATCAAGAAGAGGAGGAGGAGTGTGAGGGCAGCACCAAAGATCAAATGGTGGAAATTGAAAAAGGGTAATTGTGAGGTGGAGTTCAGGGATGAGTTAGGACAGGCACTGGGTGGCAGTGAAGAGTTACCAAATAGCTGGGTAACTACAGCAGAGCTAGTAAGGGAGATGGCTAGAAAGGTGCTTGGTATCACATCGGGACAGAGGAAGGACGACAAGGAGACATGGTGGTGGAATGAGGAAGTACAGAAGAGTATACAGGCATAGAGGTTGGCAAATTAGAAATGGGATTGTCACAGAGATGAAGAAAGTAGACAGGAGTATAAGGAGATGAGGTGCATGGCAAAGAGAGAGGTGGCGAAGGCTAAGGATAAGGCATATGAAGAGTTGTATGAAAGGTTGGACACTAAGGAGGGAGAAAAGGACCTGTACCGATTGGCTAGACAGGGGGACCAAGCTAGGAAAGAGGTGCAGCAGGTAAAGGTGATAAAGGATAATGAGGGAAACATACTCACAAGCGAGGAGAGTGTGTTGAGGAGATGGAAAGAGTATTTTGAAGGGTTGATGAATGAAGAGAATGAGAGGGAGAGAAGGTTGGATGATGTAGGGATAGTGAATCATGAAGTACAATGGATTAGCAAGGAGGAAATAAGGATAGCTATGAAGAGAATTGAGAATGGAAAGGCTGTTGGCCCAGATGACATACCTGTGGAAGCATGGAGGTGTTTAGGTGAAATGGCAGGGGAGTTTTTAACCAGATTGTTTAATGAAATCTTGGAAAGTGAGAGGATGCCTGAGGAATGGAGAAAGTATTTTGGTACCGATTTTTAAGAATAAGGGTGATGTGCAGAGCTGTAGTAACTACAGAGAGATTAAATTGATCAGTCACAGCATGAAGTTATGGGAAAGAGTAGTGTAAGCTAGGTTAAGAAGGGATGTGATGATTAGTGAACAGCAGTATGGTTTCATGCTGGGAAAGAGCACTACAGATGCGATGTTTGCTCTGAGAGTGTTGATGGAGAAGTACAGAGAATGTCAGAAGGAGTTGCATTGTGTTTTTGTAGACTTGGAGAAAGCATATGACAGGGTGCCTAGAGAGGAGTTGTGGAATTGTATGAGGAAGTCAGGAGTGTCAGAGAAGTATGTAAGAGTGGTACGGGATATGTACGAGGGTAGTGTGACAGCGGTGAGGTCTGCAGTGGGAGTGACGGATGCGTTTAAGGTGAAGGTGGGGTTACATCAAGGATCAGCTCTGAGCCCTTTCTTATTTGCAATGGTGATGGACAGGTTGACAGACGAGATCAGACAGGAGTCCCCATGGACTATGATGTTTGCAGATGACATTGTAATCTGCAGTGAGAGTAGGGAGCAGGTGGAGGAGACCCTGGAGATATGGAGATATGCTCTAAAGAGAAGAGGAATGAAGGTCAGCAGGACTAAGACAGAATATATGTGTGTGAATGAGAGGGAGGACAGAGGAATGGTGAGGATGCAAGGAGTAGAGGTGGCGAAGGTGGATGAGTTTAAATACTTGGGGTCAATAGTTCAGAGTAACGGTAAGTGTGGAAGAGAGGTGAAGAAGAGAGTACAGGCAGGATGGAGTGGGTGGAGAAGAGTGTCAGGAGTGATTTGTGACAGATGAGTACCTGTAAGAGTGAAAGTGAAGGTCTACAAGAGGGTAGTGAGACCAGCTATGTTATATGGGTTGGAGACAGTGGCATTGACAAAAAGGCAGGAGTTTGAGCTGGATGTGGCAGAGTTAAAGATGTTAAGATTTGCACTGGGTGTGACGAGGGTGGACAGGATTAGGAATAAGTATATTAGAGGGTCAGCCCAGGTTGGAAGGTTTGGAAACAAAGCCAGAGAGGCAAGATTACGTTGGTTTGGACATGTGCTGAGAAGGGATGCGGAGTATATTGGGAAAAAGATGCTAAGGATGAAGCTACCAGGTAACAGGAAAAGAGGAAGGCCTAAGATAAGGTTTATGGATGTGGTGAGAGAGGACATGCAGGTGGTTGGTGTGACAGAGAAAGATGCAGAGGACAGGAAGAAATGGAAACAGGTAATCTGCTGTGGTGACCCCTAACAGGAACAGCCGAAAGAAGATGATGATGATGGGAGCCAGACTGCACTGCATGATATGTTACCAATACCAGCCTGACATCATACAGGTGGGATGTAGTACTGTTAACATCTTGTGCCCGTGTCATGTCAGGACCTGGTTATGGTACCTGCAACACTTGGTAGTGTATTGCAGGGCGGACATGTTTGGCTGGGGCAGGTATACCTATTCGTACAAGACGTACATCGTTTGGGACCTGTCAACCCAGTTAATCTCCCATTGATATCTACACATGTATGTCCATATATACCTATATGGATATATATATCTGCTTACATATATATAACTATGTCCGTACAAACCTACATAGATCTATATCTGCTTACATATATGTAACTTGCTGTGTATATGTAGACATATAGGTGTAGACATAAATATATATATACATATATATATATATATATATATATATATACATATATGTGTTGATGTAGGATTTCGCATGAATATATGTTCATATATATTTATATATATATATATATATATATATATATATATATATATATTTATATTTATTTATATATATATATATATATATATATATATACATCCATATGTTCTATCTGTTTAGATATTAATATATTTACACACACACACATACATCTACATGTTGGACTACATTCTCTGTACTGTTTAATGACTGGGCTGAATGATATGTTTTTTAAATCATCAGGGTTATGTATATCTGGCATGGCTTAGTGGTAAATCATTTTGTCTATAGTGTGCATGGTCCTGGGTTCGAGCCTTTCTGAGGCTGTTTATTTTGTTGCTGGGCAGAACATGGGTCATTGAATACAGAGTGATTAAGGCAATTTAAAGCAGTTGTAAGCAGGTTTGCACAGAGGTAAGCACTGCTAACTTCTGGTTACAGTTTCTTATACTTAGCTTCTAAATTGCTTAACCAGTGTAGGCAATGCTTACCCCGCGCAAACAGGCTTAGACTCACTTACTGCTGCTTAAAAGTGCTTACTCCCACTTACCCATGTTCTAATTTCTTTAAAAGAAAAGAAAAAAGGGTTGATAGGAAAGTGGTGAAAAAGGGGCACAAAGAGGGAAAGACAGTAGGGAAAAATAGCTAGGGATGTGCAGGAAGGGTGCAAGGAAGGTCCATAGCTGCCCATTTCTTCTACAGCAACAGGTGTGCATATACACTGAATTTGGAGGTAGATTTGGACACTCAAACCCCTGGGAGAGGGGAGAGGACAACAATAATAAGTTGTGATACCAAAGACCGGATTACATGTGTCCATTGGACACATGTGCAAAATGGACAGCTACGTATGGGGCGAGATTTTTTTGTGGGAACAGATTGCCCTTTTTTTCTTTTTTTCAGGTGAGAGTGGGATGTTGGGGAGGTGTAGTAGGTATATTTGGGGAGGTAGGTTGGGTAGGTTACCAGACAAGATGCATACAGGGGCGGTATATTATACATGTGGGGGGAAACACCTTGATGGGGAGGGGTGTTGGGATATTGGAAGCCCACAAGCCCGCTAGTGGTAACAGTGGGACTGAGATCCCCACCCATGGGCAGTCACCACTGCATCTTCACAGCCCCGAAGGTGGCTGTGCTGGGGGCTGAGCTGCAGAGCCAGGCTGACTTTCTAATCACGACATGCAGCCCTCGAGCTGGCGTAGATCACCGAACTGCTCACTGATCGCTCTACTCGCCATGACCCTGACCTGGTGATGGGTGACAGGTGCCTGTCCATGCCCACTCTCGAGGGGGCGGCCGAGCTCCATCCTCTGAGACCGTTCCACCCGAAGGTTGTGCAGGACCAATGGACAGGGAGGTCCGGGGTTAGGCCCCAGACATGCTGGTGCCCGGTGCCACGGCCAGCTGAGGTGGGACAGGTTGGTCCGCTGGGACCGGCCTTCCCAAGTGTGCTACAGTGTTTAGATTTCATCATCATATATGGGTTAGTAATAGTCAACACATATTCTCATTAACGAAGACACCAGATATGGAACAGTTGCATAGCAAACAAAACACATGCATATATGGGACCACAGTGGTAATAAGAACAGCATGCAGGTACTTTATTGGCACCATGCCAACAATGCTGGAATAATTCAATATGGCACATACATGGGAACCATTAAAATATTTATCAAACAATTGGACATTATCAGAGTCATTACATACCAGTTGGGGTGGGTATGTTGATTATTGTTGGAGATAAGGTGGGGGGAGAGAAAGATTTCAATTAACAAGTAGTATATTCCTGTAGTCCATATTACTTTCCTAGTCAGTGCTGTTTTCTGTACCTTATAAGTCTTACTACACCACCCTATAGCCTTATTTTGGAGAGTGATATGGCTGTCGTCATCATTACACATGAACCAGTTTTACCTGCAGTATACACCTCTTACCTGGTACACCTGTGGAGGGAATGTTTGTCAACACTGACTAACTGTTTGTACACATACGCCCGGATTCCAGGTTGATGTTTTGCACTATGCTATCCAACTCTTTCTGCACAGACTCTGGCCATGTGTTGACCACATGCTGGTGTCCCTGGACATATGTAGAATATTGCCCTCTTCCACCTTTAGTGACCTGACACACACATATACATGCTTTCCTATACAGTTATATTATGTAGCACAGTGTGGGTGACAGTGATCAGTGATACTTTATTATTCAAAGAAACTGCAACACTCACAATCCCCTACAATACCAGGGTGGGCAGTACCAGTACAGGTTATATTGGTCTGTATTTCTCAGCACAGTGTTCATATCCAATGTACCTGTGGGAGCAATGTTTGTTAGCACTACCTGACTGTTGCCACACAAAGTTCCAGATCACACATTAGTATTATGCACATACATCTCACTCTGTTACTGTACACACTCTGGTCACAGCTTGACAACATGGGAGTGCAGATAGGACACACTTGAAATAGTACTCTCCTAACAGTTTTGGGGGTTTCTACAGTGACAGGTGTGTTCTCATGATGGTTGACAATCACTTGCATTCCCTGTTTGCTGGCTACACATCTGGGATCATCCCACAGACTTACCAGGGGGACAGGCAGGAGATATGGGCACATATACTGGACATTCTGGCGTCATGTGTACAGTTGTGGGGTATGACTCTGTATGCAGTCTAATTCCACTCCTAGGATTCAGATCATGGCTGTGTCTGCTACAACTTAAACACTGTCCATCACAGTTGTGTTCTCTATATTGATATTGCTGTATATCTCCAATCTGCTTTCTGTCTTATTAATCCACTGTGCTTACGCATTCTGACCTTGTATAACAACACTCACACAGATTTCCTAGACAGTTATATGTTGTAGGACAGTGTGGGCGACAGTGATATGTAATACCTCATTATTCAGAGCAACTGCATATCATTCTTGTATTTCTGGGCACAGTTTTGGTATCTGACAGACCTGTGGGAGGAATGTTTATTAGCACTACCTGAATGTTCCCCACACACAGTACCAGGTTCCACATTACTATTATGCACATACATCTCACTCTGTTACTGTACACACACTGACCACAGCTTAACAAGTTGGGGTGTAAATGGGACATACATGGGTTCTTAGTCACATAAGGTATTGGGGAGTTGCTAGTGTGCCAGGTTTGTTGTCACAGATGTCTGTCAATCAGTTGTATTTCCTGTTTGCTGCCTATACGTCTGGGATCATCCCACTGATTTCCCAGGGGGACAGGTTGATAGGCAATAGATATGGGCCACTTTAATAGACATTCTGGACATATCTGTACAGATGTGGGGTATGATTCTGTATGCAGACTATTACTACTGGCAGGATTTGAACCGTGGCTGTGTGTGCTAAAAAAACAACAGTTCACATCTCAGTTGCATGTGTTATTCAGTTTTTGTTGTCTGCATTTTCCCTGTTTATTGTCTATGTGTCTCTCGGTTGTACTAAATGGCCTCTGGGGATTACACCCGTCATATACAGGCATTCCTACACATTCAATTTATGGTGCATGGTGTGGGTAACAGTGCTCAATACAACAGTACTATTACATGATTGCAAATCTACATTACCATATGATACCAGAATATACACATGCAGTCCAGCAGTTAGACCTGTTTTGTTAGGATATTACACTTTTATTGACATACAAACAATATGAGACTCTTCCTGACATATTCTCTAGTGTATGCAGTACTTGCCTTGAACAATACAGGTTTTATACTAGCAATTCATTTACTACTACTTTTATTATTATTTGCTATGACAGCAAAAACATGAATTTTACTGACCTGCCTTGCATCACAACCTCGCCAGGCGGCCGATGTGGGCCTCCTGGTTCGCGGCCCGCTCCGTTGCAGCTGTGGGGGACATAAGAGGAATATTGAGCCATACCTATCCATGATATACCTGAGCTGGCAATTATTACACACATACTGGGGTGATACTTAAACACGTCTGGAACATCCCCTGATGCTCTAGCCTCTTGGAGCCACTCCTCCAAGAGGTCCCCCTTCCACCGCTTCAGGTCGACATAGTGGTGCCTGACCTGCTCACCAGTTCGAGGTATGCCAGTGGCACTGGTGAGGTCATGGGCAAGACGGTCCCAGGCCTCCACCTTATATTGGTAACCCTGGTACTGGCCCTACAGCAGTCTCTGTGCATGGTCTTTAACTAGGAGTCCTGCCATGACCTTGGACTCCTGGATGCACCAGCACTGTGCCTGGAGGCGCACTCCTTCTACCCTTACTGCCATAGTGCCTGCAAGGGGAAGCTACAACCAGTTATTAGAGATGTATTCCCACCTCTTGGGTTTAAGTAGGGCCGATTTCCCACACTTTTCCGTGATTAGCTGGTTTTGAAAAGGCTAAGCTATGGGCAAACTTGCTTACCTAAGGTTGGCATTGTTTAAAATGGTATACCACTGGGCACCAAGAGTTAGCTGGTCTACACATTGCTCACACCTCCTAAGCTGGCCTGTGCAATGCTTAGCGTTTCATACATCAGACCTTCGTTATAATCCCTTTTTGGCATTGTGTTACTATTCATTACACCTTATATGTATGCCTGGTATCCCTGATTGATGTGTACGTACACTCTGTTAGGTCCTTGTGTTTTATTGGGGACTTCAACACTCTATTACAATTACACCTCACTTCTGGGCTTACTGCTGTACTCCAGTTCACATATTTATGTTTTGTAGTGGGTTATGGCACATATGACTGTATACTGATGCCTTTCACAGGTTCACTTTGGTTATACTATGGTGAGGACTTGTTTGCTACTACCTCATTCTTCTGTACTTCTGTGATGGCTTGGTGGATAACTACTGGGACTATGGTGTATAGGGTCCTGGGCTTGAGACCTGCATGGCTGTTTATTTTGTTGATGGGCATAACATGGATACAGAGTGATTAAGGCACGTTTGAGCAGTTGTAAGCGGGTTTGCATGATGGTAAGCACTACTAACTTGCCGTTACATCTGCTTACTGAGAGTTAGCTTTAGAATTGCTTAGCCAGTGTAGGCATTGTTTACCACCGCACAAACGGGCTTAAGGCCGCTTACTAGTGCTTAAATACGCTTTCTACTGCTTATTTGTGCTTACACCTACTTACTAGTGCCTTACTCATTATGACACTGACACCTCACATGTGCATTTACTGCAGTACTCCAGTTCATAAATATATGTTATTTAGTGGGTTATGCAACAAAAATATTGGTCATAACGTGCTTTGCCATGTAAAATAGAATGTCCTGCAGTGGGACTCGAACCGGGAGTGCCTGCTCGTAAGGTGAATGCTCTTCCCACTACATTATTGCTATGCGGCTTCATTCGCATATATCTTCCTTGTTATCCTCTTCAGCCTTTTAAGCTGCTTTAACCGTAGCTAAGCGATGGGCACACCCGTGCACCTATGGTTAGCTGTAATCTGGTTTTTAAAGAAAAAAAGGGTTTCTTCAATTTATTTCTACATTCTATTGCTGTTATACACAAGGGGGACTGTTGGTGGGGATATGCGGTCACCTGTGAGTGGTCTCACTCATTGCATACCCCTTTCTGCTGTTTTACATTGCGGGGGCGTGTTTATTCTGAGAGCTCTGCTCTCAGACATGCCCCCTGCACCATTACATGCTCCGTGTAAGCCTAGGAGATTGAGCAGCGAGCATCATTAACATGCACGGTGTACTGCTGTCCTGCTCAAAAACGGTCGCTTCCGTGCAGGACTAAGCTAGTCCTGCACGGAAGATTAGTAAATCCAGGGGTATATTTGTGAAATATGATAGAACAAGAAAATCTTGAAATATTGGACTTTTTCAGAATTTGTTGGACTTGTGGAGGGCTCTAAAGCATATGCCATAATTCATGTCATCAATGTTTGGAAAAATGCTCTGAGGAGGGGAAGAGAAGTGAAAATAACTGTAAGTAAGGATTTTCTTTTCTTAAACAGTATCAATTTTATGGCATGTGGTTTCTCTTACATGCTATAAAGTACAGTTTTTTTCAGTTATTTGTAAGTGTAATGATGATTGTAAACATGTGCTGCTGTTTTTTTTTCTTTTCTTTTTCACTTCCTTGTTGTTCAGTTTTACAAAATTTAGGCACTGCAATGTAAAAAAAAAGCCTTGTTAAAAAGTACGACAAAAAAAAATAATAATGTGCTTTTTCTCATTCTTTCATGGGAGAATGACTGGATTAAAGACCTTAGATAGATTTAGTAATAAGTCTTAAGAGAGACCAAGTAAATGAAAAAGAACATTGAATATTATGAGGATTTTTTCTAGCAAACACATGTATGCTCAGCAACAATTTTGCAGCTGGTCTCCATGGAAATAATCTGATAAAGAGAAACTGGCTGCCTGGTTCTTAAGTCTCCATGCAGACAATCTGATAAAGAGAAACTGGCTACAGTCTGATGGAGAGTGATTGGCTGGGGAAAAAAAAGAAAAGAGAAACTGGTTCAGAGATCATGTTCTCTGATAGCATTCAGGAGTTTTCCCAAGGTAGATAATGTTCTTTGAAAGCATTCAGGGGCTTTTCCAAGGTAGTTAATATTCTCTGAAAACATTCAGGGGGTTTCCCAGCTGGAAGAGCTATAAAGATGAGGCAAAACCAATTAGGACTTAGTAGAAGCACAGGCTGCACCATTCGTCTTAGTATGGATAACCTTTCTTTTAGGTTAACTCAAGTCAATCAGTGTGGCTGTCAGTTTAGGCCTTTTGAACCTACTAGGATGGCAGAACTTCATTTTTTAAGGTGTACATAGTTTTTGTGTGTTAATATTAAGTTAATAGGTTTTGGGGGTACTGGGGATGTCTTTGTTTTTTTTTGTTTCAGGGCCTTCAATAAAACAAAAAGTTCTGTTAGATGTGACTTGGGCTCAAGTCGATATGACAAGAGATAGCTGTATAGAAATTCAACCTGCCAAACCGCGTATGCATGTAACACAAAAGCTGGAATTAGACATTTAACAAAAATATACATAAAAGGTGGGAATAATAACTTTTTAATATCATGATGCTTTCTTTAATGTCTTTAAATGTAAATGGCCTCACAAATAAATGCAAACAAGAAAGAGTAGTGAACTACATTAGAAATGTAGAGAGCAAATAGCTATGTTACAGGAGACACACACACAGAAAGAACTGAACATGTGAATTTGATAAAGAAAGGTTTTCATGATGGCTATTCAGCGGAATACCTGGGACAAAGGAAAAGAGGAGCACTTATATTAATAGCAAGAGGAGCTCCAACAGTGATATAAGAAGATAAAAAGATAATAATGGCACATTTGTAGTGCTAAGAGGCTACTGGCAAGGGAGAAGGATTACAGTGGCACGTATTTACATTCCAACTAAAACTGCTATAAAGGAGCTTAAGACAATTCTGGGAGAAATAATCAGTTTTCAGTAGGGAAAATTACTCATAGGTGGGGAATGGAAAATTATTTGCAGCAGTGAAGATGTGTCTTGGGTGCCCAGAAGGGAAAATATAACAAAGGAGGGTAGATTTTTGAAGAAATTTCTGAAAATATTTGTCATGGAAGATGTGAATTCAGTAATACGAGTTCGGAGTGAATTTATGTATTATTCTCCAAGATATAAAAACTGGGTTAGGCTAGACAGAATTTACATTTCACAGGAACATGTGTATTTAATTGAAGGTCTTGATAGTCGCCTAATAACTATTTCAGATCATGTGCCTATAATAGCTAAAGCAAAAGCACAGAGTAATGAAATAAAAATGAGACAATGGCACTTTCCCACCCATCTGTTGGAAAGAGAGGAATTTAAGGAATGGGTAGTGGAGATTATTCAGGCGCTGTTAGAGAAGACAGGAATTTCTTCTGAAAATATGGCTAGGGAGTGGGATAAAATTAAGGTGGAGTTTAAAAATAGGGCAGAAATAAAAGAAAGTTAATGGTTAAGAAGTAACAAAATTATTTAGAGGGACTGACAAATGTTAAAGTCCTGCAGAATAAGGGGAATCTCACAGAACAAGAAGAGGATCAAATGCAGAATGCTAGGCAGAAAATAAGGGATTACCTCGATAATATGCATGAGCTTAGAAAGACTGCTGTTAAGCAACTGTTTTTTGAAAACACTAGAGCACAAAAACTTTTTAGCATGATGACTCAAACACCAGAAAGTAGAAAGGGCTGTCGCCAAACGTAGGGAGCCTTTAACAAGGAATGTAACAAAAAAAGCAGTGGTAGCTGTAATACCTAAAGACGGTAAAGATCCATCAGATCCAGCTTCATACATGTCCATTTCAATACTAAACCATGACTATAAAGTGTTCATGTCTATAATGGCTAAAAGAATGCTAAAAGTAATGCCAAAACTAATAGATATGGATCAATGTGGTTTTGTGGGGGGGGGGCAAACATTTGACAACATTAACAGAACACTGATGATCCAGAGGGAAGCAAAATGTAAGAAAATACCATTGTTGTTGGTGGGTCTTGATGTAGAGAAAGCATTTGCCAGAGAAAACTGGGACTTTATGAGCATGGCAATGGAAGCATTTGCATTTCCTTAAAAAATATATAAGGTTGATTAGGAGGACATATGACGGATCGGAGACAAAAATTGAAGTGGGTGGGGTCCGCTCTGATAATTTCTGTTTGAGCAGAGGAACCAATCAGGGGTGTCCTCTTTCTCCTTGATTATTTGCACTGCATTTAGAACCACTGGCAAAGAAAATAAGGGATTCAGAAATTCACGGATATAATTGGTATGGTATTCAAGAAAAGCTGGCTTTACTTGCAGATATTATTTTATACCTGACAAAACCAGAAAAAGACATTGCAGTGTTGTGGAACATTCTGAGACAGTTTCAGATCTTTTTGGGATAAAAAATTAAGGAAGTTAAAACAAAGGCAATAGCGATAAATTATGTACCCACACGAACTGGTTCACGAATACCCATATTTATGGGGACATGATACAAGTGAAGTATTTTGGTGTATGGATTAAAACGATTCTAGTGTGGCATCTAAGGATATGTGGGAAAACACTAAACAAAAGATAATACAAAAACTGAGACAATTTAAACTTTGTTATAAGGCTATGGATAGTAAGGTACAAGTAGTTAAAAAGTTTTTAGTTCCTTTAGTCTTATACACAGGTCAAGCATATTTTTATTAACCACAGGAGAAGTTGTGGGTAGCAATTAATAAAGAGCTGAAGGACTTCATCTGGGATGGAAAGATGGCAAGAGTCTAGTGGGATACGCCGATTCTTCCAGTAGAACAGGGTGGATTGGGATTATCCAATTTGAAAGGGTATTTCACAGCTACACAGTTAAGACTCCTATACATAGCACAAGCAGAAAAAAATATAATTCAAAGTGGAAAGGGATGATGAAACAAGAGGAAGCTCAAGAAACAAGGACAGACTGGAATTCTGGACACAAGCCTTTAAGGAGGACAATAATCATACAGAATATTACATCCATAAAGTAGCAGAAAGTGTTCCAAGATTTAAACCAACACGAGAATGGAGAAATGAGATTCTGCCAAAAAGGATGACTGCAACTAGGGATACAGGCAATAGGCAAAAGGGGGCTGGAATTTACTAGACAAAACCGATAAAGGAACCAAGGTATTGGGAAGAAATAACTAGAGAAGGAAAGATGATAGAATGGGAAGAATGCCAAGAATGTATCTGGACTGCAGGTTAGAGATTGCCTTCCCTATCAGGGATTGATATCAGAGTACAGACAAAGAGAAAGATATAGGGAGGTTCTAAATGAAAGACCAGCACTGGTAAGAGTTTTTAACAGAATCTAGAACAGAAGTGTCATTAAAATAGGAATAATTAGTAGACCATTTCAAATATTGCAGGATAACTATAAGAACCAGAGGAGGTTAGAAAGGATTGGGAAGAGAGACTGGATAAGCAATTTACAAAGAAACAATGGGAGGATATATGTATGTATGTCTCCCAAATATGCAACAAAATCTAGAAGATTTAGGATTTTTGCCTGGAAATGTTTATATAGACATTTTTATACCCCAAGCAGACTCCAGAGAATTTTTCCTCAGGCAGACAACAGGTGTTGGAGGTGTGAAGGGGAATAAAGCGGCAATTGGGAACATATTTTCTGGGAGTGCGGTGACTTAGCAGAATTTAAGGTTTGCCTGCAGGATGCACTGTCGAAGATGCTGGGTGGGCAAATTGGTCTGACGAGGGAGATGATTTTTCTGAGCTATGATACAGAATCAGAACTACATAGACACGGTAAGGCCTTGCTGTGTCTAATAATGGTGGCTGCCAAAAATGCAATTACTAAAAGATGGAAATCAAAATCTCAAACAACTATACTGGAAGTAGTGAATATAGTAGCAGAGTTAAAACAACTGGAATTGAGATCTTTAAAAAAGGGTAGGAGCAAACTACATAAGAAAAAATGGGAATTGTGGGAACAATACATACAAGGAAGGAATGAGGTTAAAATGGAGACAGGACTTAAATGAGATATGTAATGTTTGAGTGAGAAAGATTGGGTAGATTATAAGTCATACCTGTATCAATGATGCCTAACTCGCAGTCTGGATTAGATGAAATAAGTTTTTACATGTTTGCAACCTGGAGTGTGTCAGTATGGTTTGTAATGTAAAATGCTTGCAACTAGGATTGTGTCGGTGTGGTTTATTTTCATTTATATAAATGCATGATTGCCTGTGTAGTAAGTGATGGTTTAATAAAGATGTTTCTTGTTTAAACGAAAAAGCCAGGAATTGAATAATTTATGTAATATTGCTTAGGTTATATAATATATTGCGATACATGTGAAGTATAATGTTTGTTATGATAATAAAGTTTGATTACTTTTATATGAATGTAAATTTACCTATGTCACAAATGACAATTTAATAAAGGTGTTTGAAAAAAAGTGTCTTTTTAAGAATTGGTCATAAAAAATAAGTTATACTACATTTTTGCATATTTTTGCAATATGTACTTAATTTATGTATTCACCATCATTTTTACTGGCAAGAGAGTAGTGTAAGATACTATGGTGGGGGTATTTTGACTCTGTCCAAGAGTCCTTATGAAAACAAAAAGCTAGTACATGTATCCTCCTTTGGACCTGCCCAGTGGCTCCTCTACCTTCATCCAATTGCCCCATTCACTCCATTGGAGATGAAAGCTAGGTACTCCTGACTTAGATGAGAGTCCCAGAAGCCATTCCTTCCTGCCAGTGGATCCAAATTATCAAATTCATTTCTGCTCTGGTGAGAAGTAAGTGATAGGGAGTAGGCCAGTGTTTAAGTCCAGATGAGTGGCCTACTCGAACTCCCCCACTTCTCTGTATAGGGGTAAGCCAGCAAGAAAATCCCTACCCATAGCAAGGTATCACAGTAAACTTCCTCGGTCCCCAGTAGTGCTCTGCTCATATGTCCCCAAGGGCACATCCCTTGTTCCGCCTTCTAAGAGAGAGGCAAACAGGCTCCACTGCTTTCTGCTTTCTTCCCACCATTAACTAAATGTGGATTACCTGTGAAATAGTCAGGGCTTTATCACTCTAAGTCACTGGAGCTATCACACCTGCAATGAATGCGCACATAAATTACGAGTCACCACAATTCTTTGCTGCAGTTTTTACAAGAAAGCACATAAAAGTGTGGTATGGACAAAAGGTAAACAGAAACTGCTCAACTAAGCATACGAAACCGGCTGTACAATCCACTTTAGATGACACAGACAATGGTGAAGAATGTCACACAATCTCTCTCAGATTTATCAACAATTTCAGCAGCAGTTTTCTCTCAAAAGTCCAGTAGCCCTAGTCACCAGAGAAATATTTGGTGACTAACTGGGCACTACTTGAGTATTCAATCAAGCAGAAGTTCATACCTGTATTAATGATGCCTAACTCCCAGTCTGGATTAGATGAAATCATGAAGTTAATCTGCTGACATTTGCTGTCAAAAAGTAAGTGTTAACTGCTGAAGTCTACATGGCTAAAATTATGACGTGCTTATTTATCAATTAGTGGCCTTTTCGTTTACAGATGAAAATTTGGCTTTTTAGCAGCAGAAGTCCTTGTAACTGCAGCTATTCACATCCTTATGTCAAATGGAAGTTTCCCTACATATTCATTGTTAAACACATACACAAACATGTTGCAACATATATATGACAAGCATACAGACACATCAACAAATATGCACAAACTTACAAAAGTAGTAAAGTTGGGTAAAGGTTGAGTAACTCACAGGAAAACACTTAAAAGACATGTAGGACACCACCACCACGGCCAAATAAAAACAGTAATCACTTTTATTACAAGCAAATAAAACTCAGATAAGCACTTTCACAGCACACCCACTTCTTCAGACCATCAATGAAAATACACCACATTCAATCCATTTAAATATCCAAACAAATCAATGAAGCAAATCACGTGACCTTAAAAGAGGCTTTAAAGAAATATGTCCATTCAAACTTGGACTCCTGCATAGTTGAAAATGTAAAATCCTATTAAATTCGCTACATTCTGTCTTGGTCTCTATGTCCCTCCTCCTTATACTGACATCCAGTAATTCCAACACTGTGAACTTAAATTTATGATTCAGGCCATGTGCGTTAACATGCTTAGCTAAAGCATTGTCTTCTTTGCACTTCCTAATATCATTAATGTGTTCCAGTATTCTCTCTTTCAGAGTTTTATTAGTTTTCCCTAAGTAAAAAGCATTACATATTGTGCATTGAGCATAATAAACAAGATTACTGCTCTTGCAGTCTGCATAGAACTCAAACTCAATCCTAGCCCCTGATATCGGATGAGAAATATATAATATGGTCCATATATATATATATTTACACACACTGCAGGATCGGCATGGAAACATTATTCTCTCAGAGATTTATTTGAATGGTTCACTGAACAGACAGGGATTTAGAGATATATTTTGTGACATTAGATGTGAATTTCTAATTCATGGTAATACCTAATGATAAAGGTGTTGAGCACATCAGATCATTTCTATCCACTCACAGTGAGCTCTACAATAACAGCAATACAAACAATATGCACATTATTGGAACTGATTTTAGAGAAAAATGTTTTTGTTTTTGAAGGGGATTTTTATTTACAGAAAACAGGCGTAGCACTGGTGACAGTTTGTGCGAACAGCTACGCCAATATGGTTTCAGCACAATGGGAACTTAAGTATTAAATGCAAACCCTTTTGTTGAGAAAGTTAAGTACTATAAGTGTTTCATAGACATCTTTTTTGTTTGGAAGGGATCACGTCAGACACTTTTTGAATTTGTAGAGTTTTTACATGCAACCACAACATTTCTAAAATTTAGTTGTGAATGGCTGGACAACTCTTTAATTTTTCTGGATGTCACAGTTAGTAAGACTGTATTAGGAATGATACTGTTGTTTTGAAGAAACTTTGTAAGCACTCTGACAATATGAGGTATTGCAAGATATGCCAGGAGAAGTAGGGCAGTGGATGTGTAACATATGCCAGCACAGCTAGCTGGAATTCTGTAAAGAATTATATGTCATTTGTACATCAAAATGATTTGTGCAGATATTTGTGTTGAAAAATCTATTTGTAAAGCTGCTTGTCTTAAAAATGTACCAACAGTGTGACCTGCTGGACAGGAAAATAAATATACATGTATTATTGTAATTGTTTAAATGTATATGTTTTAACAAATGATACTGGAAGAGAAGAGGTTAATCACAGTCTAACTGCAGATAACTTTGAAAAATGTTCTGAAATTAAATTACTGAGCCTAGGCCATAAGGATGTTAACTTACAGTTCTCAATGTAGTCAGAGAAAAAAGTATGTACTAAGAAACTTTCTGCGTTGTCTTTGGTGTGAACTAATTGCTACTCTGGAAGGGTGATGGTTTGAAATTGTTTTGACTTCCAGGAGCTGCAGCAGATCTTATCAAGGTTTCTCTGTCTGTATTGTTGGCACATATGTGCTAAATCCTAACAGATTCTAGCAATGGGGGGGGGGGGGTTGCATGGGAACCAAATGTCAGATGACCCAATGTATGTGATGTAATTCTGTAATCCATCACTAAAAATACTATTTTAATACTAGGTGAGACTGAAGTCTCAGAGCACACTGTTTTTTTGGAACCTGACAAAGAAGGACTTCTCACCTACTTCATCTTTCCTTACTCTAAAGTCAAACAGGGAACAGAAATTCTTTAGATGAGTCAGCGTAATCTAGTGAGATTAGCTAACTACTGTTTTTTGGATCTGTGTGAATCTATTCTTCTGTGTTATTTTAATACTTCCTGTGACAAACTCTGGTATTCATTGTAAATATATATTTAGTATTTTCATGTTCTTTTATTATTTACTATTAAATATATTTAAACTTTTCATTGTGGCTGGTCTTTTAGAAAATATTTTAATCTCCGAGCTTTTATATATATATATATATATATATATATATATATATATATATATATATATATATATATATATATATACACACACACACACACACACACATATATATATATATCAATACAAATATAATTTATTTAGTTACATTTGTTGACCGGGAAAATCCAACTGGATACAGGTCCTTTTTCAGAGGAGGCCCAGGGAGAAAAGCTCCACAATAAAAACAACAATTAATTACCAGTTACAAGAAGTATAGGTAGGTTTTGTTTAACAATAGTAGTAAACAGTTATAGTTCAAAATGAAATTAAGTATTTAATTAAATGGTACAACACTTACTTTATATATATATATATATATATATATATATATATATATATATATATATATATATATATATATATATATCCGCTGACAGCTCTGGCCACTCCTTAAAGCCTTACTGCATTGGCCAAACACTACCATTCATATTAATATTAATTTCACTCAGTATAATTGGGTATCTTTGTAAGAGCCATGGAGTAAGCTAGCTGTCTTTGGAGTGTATGGAGGTGGTGTAACAACCTTATAGTCTGGGCAGAAGGTGGCATAGCATAGTGCCAGCCTTTCCAAGATGTGTGTGTGTGTGTGTGTGTGTGTGTGTGTGTGTGTGTGTGTCAGCTGCTTGAAGCAGGGACACAAAGCACTGGTTTCATAGACAGGGTGCTGGAGGACTTGGCGTGGACAATTGGCTTAGGACTCAATCCTACAGCTGTGCCAGTGGGGAGTCTTATTGGGGATCTTGAGAGAGAGTGAGAAACCAGCCCCTGGACTGAGTGTGTTCCCTGTGTGCTCTTAAAGGAAATTGGGCTTGATGCTGAGAGCTGCATCTGGAAATACTGGGTGCATCCATTTTTGATCCAAGTGAACATCCCTCTCCGGTGCCAATGATGAGGATTCAGGCTCCTTGATTAATGGCCCAGAGAGGGAAACGTCACAAACTCAACAGTTTGTTGCATAAAACAAGTATGCACCCAAGACATGTGCAAAGAATGTCATGAAGGGCCAGTTCTTAAGGGCAATGAGACTATATAATAATGATGATGACTTGGATGTGATCTTTAAGAGTCTGAACTATGACTTTTTACAGTGAGGCTACTCACGCAAGGAGATAGAGGATACCATCAGAGAGGTATGTTTGTCGAGGTCCACCTCTGCTAAACCTTATTTTGGGAATAATCTGCAGAATGGTATCACTGGCAATGTAGTGAATAATAATACTGATACAAGAGTTATACTGACATCAGTGTGGTCTGTGATGTAATTAAGAAGAAACGGCCAGTCCTTATGGCCAATCAAGGCTTGAGGAAGATTTTGGGGACTAATCTGAAGTTCATCTTTAGAAATAGCAAATCTCTGAAAAGGGAATTGTGCTATACGCAGCAGACCACACTTAAATATAGTTTTAGATCACTACAGCATGTTCCCATGCCAATCCTGCAGTGCATGTAAATATATATGGACCACTTTATATATTTCTCATCTGGTATCAGGGTCTATGCTGAAAGCACAATATGTAATGCTTTTTTACATAGGCAAAACTAATAGAGCTCTGAAAGAGAGAATACTGGAACACACTGATGATGTTAGGAAGTGGAAAAAGACAATGCCTTAGCTAAGCATATTAACGCACATAGCATGAATCATAAACTTAAGTTCACAGTTTTGGAATTACTGGATGTCAATATAAGGGCTGAGGACAAAAGACCAAGACGGAATGTAGAGAATTTAATTGGATTTTAAATTTGCAAGCATGCAGGAGTCCAGGTTTGAATGGACATATTTCTTTAAAACTGCTTTTAAGGTCGTGTGATTTGCTTCACTGACTTTTTGGATATTTAAATGGATTGAATACGGTGTATTTTCACTGATGGTCTTAAGAAGCGGCTGTGCCGTGAAAACGCTTACCTGAGTTTCATTTTCTTATAATAAAAATGATTACTGTTTTTATTCGGCCGTGGTAGTTGAGTTCTACATATCTTTTAAACATATGCAGAAACACCTGAACAATTTTACATGCAGGCAACAAAAAAAAAATCTCACAACTGCATGTGAAGTCCCTGTCCATGATAAATTATTTTTTTATTCTTAATCATTTGCAATTACTTATAACATTTGTTTAATACCTCTCCCAACCACCGTGTGGCCTCTGGCTGATCCACCATCTTCTGCATCTGTCCACACCCATAACCCTTAATGACTCCTTTCTAGGCACTGTAGATGTAATCCTTTGTAGGATGGCCTCCCAGCTCCTTGGGAAATCAACCTCAGTGGTAACTCACTTGCACAACCATGGAGTGAGACTTCAAACAGGGAAGTCACAGGCATGGAGCTAAGACCTATGGCTCATATGGTTTGCAGACAATGTCCCTAGTTGTAGCAGCGGCTACTGCAACAATGACAATACATCATCTCCACTTCCTATGATTTGAGTAGATGATCTGCCAGTCTCCAGATAACCAACAAAGGCCACATAGCATTGTCTCTCCCCAAGCACTCCACCCAGGAAAAGAGAGGAGCCATCAGCCAATTCATGCTGTCTCCTCAGCCCACCCTACCAGTGGCCTGAGCCCCTTCTCAAACGCAAGAAAACAATGATGCAGACAGACAACTTGCTTCTATGCCATCTAGTCAACAAAATTATTTATCTATTTTATAATTTTTTTATCTTATATCAGAATATTATGGGAAACATGGAGAACTATTTTAGGCTAAGGACTCAGTAATTTCATGGATGAGAGTTTTGTTTGGAGATCATGCCTTTGTTGCTTAGATCCTACACTCACCTGCAGCTTGCTAAGGACTTTCATTACTACTGTTATTTGTGAGTAGCATTAATAACATTTTCTGATTTTAGGCATCCTTTCACTTGTTTCTCTTTTAATTCTGTAACTGTGTATGTGATTCAGTGACTGATTTATTGTTACCGATGCTTATTGTCATCATACAGAATGACAGTAATTCAAATATTATTAGAAAATGTATAACCATATTGGCTTTTTAATCACTGCAAATACTAATTTAAGTCTGCTATAGGTTAATCAGTATTAACGAGCTGCTCATTCACAGAATCTATTTATTTACTTACTATTATTTGAAATTCTACTATAAATTACTTTGGTTAAATTATTAACTATTGGAAGAGAAAACAGAAATAAGGAAACTTGCCCTGAAAGACTAGGTAAGTAAACAGTGGAAGTGAACAGAAACCAACATAAAAGATAAGTGTCATTCCCCAAACAGGAGGGAATCTGCACTTAACAAAAAATAGTCTGACCATGAGGCTGATAACAGAAAGCAATTCTATATATATGTTCTGGTCCCTCTAAGGATGAAAATATTCAAACAATCTCCTGGCATCTTAGAAAGCTTCCTTAGTCAAAGGGTTGACCTAATACCCCTCAGCTATAAATGGAATTCCTATACTTTCCTGCCAAAAGCATAAAATGAAGAGACACCTAAATAAACATGCCCAAATTTGCATACATTCTTTTCCATCCTGCTCTGGCATATAAAGCAAGACTATTTCAGACCAAAAGAACCCACAGAAAGAATCAGAGCCTTAGTCTGTGTTCATATGTGTTTACTAGGCTAACAACCACAAGGGCCTTTTAAGCCTAGCCATGCATCCCAAATCTCTGACAAGTTCTGATACTTTTGATAAGTGTAAGCATGGGCCTGGGAGATGAACCATTTAAAGGTTAACTGTGCCCATTCAAGACATAGGTGCCAAACCAGGGATGAATTTCTAGTTTCCCATCCAATTATCTATGTTGCACTTGAATTGGGTTAGGGAGGAACTCTAGTTTCACATGGATAAGGAGCCTGTTCCACAGATGGAGTAGTCTCTGGGATACATACCTATCTCTCCAGCAAGTCCTATTTATATCACAGGCAAAGTTTAAGTCTTTAGAATGGGTAAGTCTGGTGCTGTTTGTTTTGTGGATATGCAGGAGGTCCATCAGAGTGGGGTCTGACAATGCCTATATGCCAGGCATAGATCTCCGCTCAAAAGCCTGTAGGAGACAGAATACAGGGACAGGGCCTTGAGGCAGTCTGCATAGGACATTTTACTTACACCCTGTATTCTTTTAGCAAGGAAACTCTGTGGACGTTCCAATTGTTGGATATGCCTGGTTAGGTACATACCAAATGGAGCATTCTACTCAATGACAGGTCTGATGAATGCTGAATACAGTGCAACAATGACTTCCTTTGACTTAGATGCCATACCTTTGTTTATAAGTTGCGCAACATAGAATGATTTCCTCACCACTGTAGACACGTGATGGTCAAAGGCTGGATTACTATCTATGTGTGTTCCTAAGTCCCTGACTACGGGGTCAACTCTAAGGGGTGTGTTGTCAATATGATAGTTACCAGGGATAGATGACTTACCAAAGGATACTATTATGCATTTCTTGACATTTAGTTTTAGTAGATGACTCTGACACCAGTTGTTTGTGTGTGTCAGCCCCTACTGGAGAACATTTGTGTCAGTGTGAGATTCAATAACAGCTCCTAATTTTCAAATATCTGCAAGTTTAGTTAGCCAGAGACCACTGACATTGGCCTTGACTTCTGAGAAGTAAATGCCAAAAAGGAGCGGTCCAAGGACTGATCCCTGAAGGACTCCACTTGTGACGGACCTCTTTGTAGAGATGGACTCCCCAATTCTGACTTCCTGGGTCCTGTGTGTGTGTGTGCCAGCTGGCTATCTACTGGGTGACATATGGGTTTCTACCTAACCTCTTGAGTTTGTCAACAATGCCCGAGTGGGGTATTGTGTCAAACGACTTGGCCAGGTCAAGGTAAGCAGTGTGAATGATTTTGCCCTCATCCATTACTTTGGTCCAGCAGGTCGAGTGAGCATGATCTGCCCTTGACGATACCAAAGTGGGCTGGGTCCAGTGTCTGGAGGTTTACTATATCTCTCTTAATTATCTCCATGATAATTCTTTCCATGGATTTACACATAAGACTAGTGAGACATATGAGTCTGTAGTTTTTAAGGTCTGTAGATGGCCCACCTTTGTGCTGAGGGATGATTGTTGCCTTTCTCCATTCATGAGGCACTAAGCCTCTTTGGAGGCTACAGTTAAATAGTAATTCCAGAGGCCCTGATAAGTCATGTTTCATGCTATTTCGAAGGCATCCTGGTATATTGTCGGGCCCACTGATGCAGTGTTCTTGGTCTTAGAGACAGCATTAAGGACCTGTTCCCCTAGTGATAGTAGGGGAGTTATATTTTATGATACTTCCTGAGGGAAGGCTGAGGGTGAGAGAAGGGGGCTGAATTTATCAGCCAGGAGGTTTGCTATATCTTCTGGTTCAGTATAGGTGGCTCCATTTACAATGAGCTCTGCACACAACTGTTTATTGCCTTTGAGGTTGCGGACAAGCTAAAGAATGCCTTGTGGTTGTCCTTGGCCTGGGAGGCCAAACATACCTCAAATTTGGCTTTGGTAGACTTTATTTGTCCTCTGAGCTGTTTGTTTAATTTGATGAGATTGCTTTTATCCTGCTGGGTGCTGCATCTCCTAATTGTTGCTATGATTTTCTTCCTCCTGTAATACAGCCTACTGATTTTGTGATTCCACCAGGGTGGCTTGTTTTTTCAGTTAGCTCTGTACTTCTTCCTGATGGGTACAACTACCTCTATGCAGCTACTAACATGCTTGTACAGGGTTTCTGTGAACAGTTCTACATAGGCAGCAGCGTTCTCAGGGTTTATGGGAGCTTGAAAGTTTGCCAGGTTCACACTTAATAACAGGAGGTTAGCCTTAGAATAGTTCCTGAATATTCTAGGTTTAGCTGTAGGCCCAGGTTTTATTTTTACTTCAAAGGAGACCACTTTGTGGTCTGACCTTACGAGGGAAGGCATTACAGTAGGGGGGGTGCAGCAGTCTCCCATATTAGTAAGTACCAGATCCAAAATGGTTGCACCCCTGGTTGGTGTACTGACTATCTGGTCCAGGGAGTTTGGACGGCACAGTGGTGCAAAGGTAGCGTTGTCACCTCACAGCAAGAGGTTTCTCCAGTTCAATTCTCAGCCGGGATGCCTTCTGTGCAGAGTTTGCATGTCCTCCCTGCATTTGTGTGGGTTTCCTCTGGGTGTTCCGGTTTCCTCCCATGTTAGAAAGACATGTGTCTGGAGCATTTCTACCCGGGCCTCCACTGAAAAGTGGCTTCATTCCAAGTCGGACTTTCCCAGTTAACAAATGTTAATTAACTAAATAAATAAATAAATAAATTTGTGTTTACAAAATCCAAGAATCTCTGTGCATGTACATTTGGTGTTGTATAGGATTCCCAGTTAATAGTGGGGTAATTAAAGTCAGCCATGAATATGGTATTGGGTTGGATGGTTAGTGTTTCTAATAAGCTTAAATACATGGTATGGGTTTCATTGGTCATAGAAGGATGGCGATTTGAACGTGTAAATTATTTTCAAGAACAACTTGGTACAATCACTCCAGAAGCAATTTGTACCTTTATACAAAAGCTAATTTTAAGACTCACAGAGATGTTAAAATGCAGTTTCATCTTTCTATAAGTAAGATCTAACTCTGCATAATAAATCAGAGAAATAAATGTGAAAAAGCAATTATAGCAGCTGGGCACTACAGGGTACAGAAACAGTGACAACCAAGCTAAAAACATATGTCATAGCATTATGTAACTATGTCTAAATCAACTTAATGAGGATGGAGAGGGGAGACCAGAAAAGGCATACCTTATCCAATGACCTACCTTAAAATATAATGTCAGCTACAATAATTTTCTCCAGCTGCACCAAATAATATCTTCCCAGGATACTAAGGTCTTGCATAAAAGCATGAAATGGAGCTTTATGCCTTTTCTGATTAAGCCAAATAGAAATGCACACAAATTACACAATCTTCAGTTCTGCATCATCTCTCCTACTTTTATGTAGCAAGGAAACAAAAATAGTACCTTAACTTCTGTTTCTATTAAGCACTCACACATAGAAAAGTGAAATATTATCAAGTAGCTGAAGCAGGTTTTTTTAGCAAGCGTGTTACACAGCTTACCAGCCTACTTTTAGCAAGACAAGACAAGACTTAATTTCTTAAGTAAGCATAGCTGCCCTTGAGGACCATTTTAAGCCTAGCCAATTTACCTTTTTGTGCTAAAATTAACCTATTTCATTTGATTACAGATTGGCCTTACCCATCCTATGGTGAATGATTATTTATTATCCCTAATAAGAATAAATAGGATCATATCATAGATAATTTCAGGGGACACGTGCATTGGATAAAGCATTTAGGAGTTGCTTCTGTCCATTAGTAGTACAGGGGGCAGACCCGGACCTTCTGTTTCCCCTCTGTAGATCCAAGTTGCAACAATGACTTCCTTTGACTTAGATGCCATACCTGTGTTTATAAGTTGCGCAACATAGAATGATTTCCTCACCACTGTAGACACGTGATGGTCAAAGGCTGGATTACTATCTATGTGTGTTCCTAAGTCCCTGAGCAGTGATAAACTTTGTTTTATGTGGATGGGGACTCTGTCCCAGAGCAGCGGTATCCTCTGCAAGATATACCTGTCCCTTCAAACCATTCTGTTGATGTTACAGAATAGATTTATATCCCTAGACTGAGTATTTCTGATACCATTTGACTTGTTGATATGCAGTAAATTCATCAGTACTGGGTTGGAGAATGCCTTGTATGCCAGACACAGCTCACCTCTTAGCAGTCTGTAGGATACAGATTATACTGACATGGCTTTGAGTCAGTTCATGTAAGACGGGTTGTTTAGAACTTGTGTCCTTTTAGTAAGGTATCTCTGTGGGCATTCTAATTGTTGCATGTGCCTGGCCAGATACATGCCAAAGGGGCATTATATTCAATGACTGGCCTACTGAGCACTGAGTAAAAGGGAAAAGATCTGGACACAATCCCTTTGTTTATAAGCTGTGCAATACAGAAAGACTCTCTTATACCAACTGACAACAACTGACTCATGTTGGTCAAAAGCTAGGTCAATGTCCACAAAAGTTTCCAAATCCTGAAGAACTGGGTCAACTCTCAGGGGCGTGTTGTTAATGTGGTAGCTCCCTAGGAACATCTTTTAACAATACAGTGGAGAGTTGAATATCCAACCTAAATGGGACCTAGGGTAGTTCAGATAATCAAACATACATTGAACTGGATAAAAACTTCTAAAATCTAGTTTTTTTCTGCAAGCAGGGAATACAGCCAGTGGACAATAAAGAGTATTTTTCACACACTAGCGAGCTACAAGCTTAAAAACAAACACTAGTGAATACGTGTAATTGTTTTCATATTCAGATTTTATGATTTTTCCTACCCAAAAACTTTGGAAGGCTATGTTCAGATAACTGACGTTTCGGATAATCAACTCTCTACTGTACAACTTTCCTCATCTTTAGTTACTTCAATACTCAACTAGTCTAGGTCAAGTCAGTGGGGCTCGAACCATTTTGCTAGCATAATACTTGGAACATTGCTAAAACCTTTGTGAGGAAACTATATGTAAAATGCAAACCGTCTCACACACTCACACTCAGGGATTTCATTTTTTAGCAGAAACAGAGGATTAGCCAGTATGTTTGAAGTATATGAAAAGTTTTTATTACATAAAAACAAAGGTGTGCTGTGATTTTCCTTATCAAAGGCTAAGTAATGATTCACAAAGGCAAAAAGATAAAAATAACACCAAACAGCAGCAATGGCAAGGGCATCACCTACATCTGATATCGAAAGGTAATCAATCATTCATACAGCAGAAACAAATCAAAGCCATAAAAATTAATAAGAAATGTTTAAAATACTGATTTAAGCTGCAGAAAGTATAATTGTGTTAAGTAAACTTATAACAATATACGTTTGAATGACCACTGCTGCAGTAGTCTTAGACAAGTTCTCTTTGGGGAAAAAAACGTCCATTTTTCTAAATAGTGTTTGCTTTATCAATTTCCTCTTCAGAAAAGTTATTTTAAAAATAGGAGTTTTGTGTTTTAACAAACTGTGACAAGACTGTATTATACTTTTAGACAGGAGCACTCTTTTTTCCTGTCAGCATAAGGTTGTGTAAAGTAACTGAAAAAACATTTTTTCTGTGGAGAAATTGTTTTACTTTTGAGGGGCTGGTAAAGTGTTTTTAATGATGTTTTTCTGTGAAAAATGTGACTTTTAAAGACTTGCAGTTTTACCGGAATTTGCTGCTTGTCTTCCCCGGAAAGAGGCACCATTTTGGCTTGACCATAGAACAAACTACTGGTCTAATGGTTGGTCCTTCTTACAGCCACAAAAAGAAAACTACAGCAGGTTAACAATTTGTCTCAGCCATAGGTGGGTGACACTGCTGAAAACATTTGTTGTACCTCAGACCACACATCTTTTACCCCAGATCCCTCTGGTGTAGCACCTGCAGACATTACGGATAAGGGATTTGTCACGTCCTCTGCAGCTGTTGCAGTCCCTTCAGTGGGCAAGGGAGAGCCACTCCTATCAATTTTGAGAGAGGGAACAAGGAAGGCTTCCTTGTTGGGTCAGAATGCTGTGCCCATCCCTGGGGAAGCTGCTGCCATTAATAACATGGTTGGCCCCATTTTTCATGTCAAAAAGAAACGGAAAACTAAGGATGTGTTTATTTGTCCTCAAATTTCCTTAGACAGGAGTAGTTTACTGGGTCTGGTTCAGGCTTTAATTCAGGCTATTGATCATTCTTGTACAGTAGTTTCTGGTAAAAGAAAGAGGGATTCCACTTTTCCTAAAGAGATTCAAGATTCCGAATCTGAACAGGAAGATGAAGGGAGAGAGGCAGGGTTTTCTTCACAGATTTCTGATTCAGACTCAGAAGAGAGCTTAGTTTCTGATTATATCTCTGGGAGTTTCTCATTCTCCGATAAATTTATTACAATGCACCAGTGTTTTCAGTGGAAAAACAATGAGGTTTCTAAGCCCCTCTGAAAATACTGAGTTGTTACAGAAGGAATTTCCAGAACCTACACCCATTCATCCTATTCTGTCTGTTTTAGAAAATGTGTGCTACTGCCTGCAACTTTTCTGACAGACAGCCAGCTGCTTCTAAAAAGGCAGAGATAGAATGTATAAAGTTCCACTGTCTTTCAAATTTTTATACACTATTCCCAAATTTGACCTAGCTTTAGTTGATCCCACTGCTACTAAACAATTAGTTAATTCCAGTCCTACTCTTTCTGATAAGAATGGGGAAATTACTGATAAGTATGGGGAAAAAGTGTATACTTTTGTAAGACTTTCAGAATTTTGAATTGCAAACTCGTACTTTAAAGTTTGTTCTGACTAATTGTGAAAGTATGAGGAATGGTTTATTTGCAGTTTCTTATTGTAAGGAAAAAATCTGCATTAAACAATTTAGTTTCTGCTATTTTACAGGTCACTGCTCATTGTTTACAGTATGTGTATGACTCTGTTGATACAGGCCTACGATCAGTGGTATCTGTTTTGAGGAGGTTTTCATAGCTGGATTTTCAGAATGTCCCAAAATATGTTAAACTGAGATTTTACGTTTCCTTTTGAACAGAGGTTTAGTTTTTCGCCCCTCTGCTGCAGAGATGATCCAAAATTGTGAGGAAAGGGTAAGGTGACCCAGGGAAAATCTTAAATTTTTCTGCCCTCTTTTTCCAAAATTTTGGATTCTTTAACTACCAATCCAACTTTGGCAAAAAGCAAAATAAACAGCCTCAACAAAATGCAGGCAAATGGGCGTTTAAGAAGAAATGGCAAGGGGGTTCCAAAAAGAACGGTCCAACAAGTTTGAATGAATGTTCAGGACACCTTGTGACCCCCTCCCTGTAGGTGCTTCACCAGAGGGATATACGGTAAAAGATGAGTGGTCTGAAGTACGACAAATGGCCAAAGCAGAGTCACCCACCTGCAGCTGAGGCAAAATGCTAGCCTGCTGTGGTGGCAAAGGCTGTTTGCTTAACCTTTTCTTCTTGTGGCTGGAAAAAGGACTGACTGTGGGAACAGTAGTTTGTTCCATGGTCAAGCCGAAAATGGTGCCTCTTTCTCATGGCAGAAAGCAGAAAATGCTAGTAAGACTACAAGTCTATAAAAGTCATTTTTTTTCAAAGATAAACACATTAAACACATCTAACACTGTTCTGCTATCACTACACTGCAAAAAACAGCACACAAGACTGACCATTATAAAATGAACCATAAACCATAGGCTTTCAGAAATAGCAGCTACAGCTAGAAAATGAAATGTAAACCAATAGAGCAGAAACAGAAAAGGGAATAGTGACTTCCTGAGAACTAAGCTAATAACTACACATACTGCCAGCATTTCAATATGTAAACTATACACTTTCACATTCTAGCAATTCCATTTCTTTCATTCAAATTGCCCCAAGCAGCCTTAGACACTTAACTGACAAATTCAAAAAAGAACACAGAATACCAGCTAAAACCAAAGCAACCAAGCTGTGTGGCAAATGAGGACAAAGTCTGGACTGTAACCCAAATGACCTGAGATTAGTGGCTTTGGTGCTGAAATAGCAGGGGGAGGATAGGAGCGAGTGGCTTATGCTAGCTCATCCATCCAGGGAGGATTTCAGATCGACCAATTTCTGCCATGCAACAAGAGGCTTATGTGAAACTAAGGGCAATAAAGCAGGGGGATAGTGGTTTAGTACTCCCTAGCTAGTGTTGTTAGCCCCAGCAGATGTTTGGGTACATATACACATCACAGATGGATGTAGTAGGCCTTCCATGTGACAAGGTTGCTCAAATTAGACACCAAGGACTGAAGTAGGGAGCAAATAAATGCTTCTTCCACCTGTGCACAGAATGATGCAAACTGCTAACTGGAAAGGTGGGGGCATGCTGTTCCATTCCTAGGTACGCTTTGAAAGGGCAAATGAAAACAACCTGTGCAATTGAATAAGGACTCCACTTTCCCCGAAGTCTGCATGTGAATTAAACAGGTACATGCTGAGGTATATCCTCCTCTGTCAGGGCTTGCATGATGGCTCCATTTTACAGAGGACATCTACTGCAGTGAAACAAAATAGGTTTCAGTCCAATGGGGGGGGGGGGTAAATGGTTTACAGGCATGTGGGGGAAAATCACTCAAAAAATTAAAGTAAAACATAATCA